>NW_026060877.1:600000-787500 GCF_929443795.1 Astur gentilis | reverse complement strand
CCTTGTCCCACACGGAAGGTGGCAGCCCTGAAAGCTGTTGCTGGTCTTCACCGTCCCCCTGCAGCCTATTCACAGGTACGACAGGATCTGGGACCCGGGCTTGCCCAGAGGAGGAACATCTCATGGCTCTCGTCCTCGGCAGAGTCTGATTCTGGAAAGGCACACGTCCGGCTCCTTGTCCCACACGGAAGGTGGCAGGCCGGAAAGATGTTGCTGGTCTTCACCGTCCCCCTGCAGCCTATTCACAGGCACAACAGGATCTGGGACCCGGGCTTGCCCAGAGGAGGAACATCTCATGGCTCTCGTCCTCGGCAGTGCCTGATTCTGGAAAGGCACACGTCCGGCTCCGTGTCCCACACGGAAGGTGGAAGGCTGGAAAGATGTTGCTGGTCTTCACCGTCCCCCTGCAGCCTATTCACAGGCACAACAGGATCTGGGACCCGGGCTTGCCCAGAGGAGGAACATCTCATGGCTCTCGTCCTCAGCAGAACCTGTTTCGGAAACGGCACACATCCTGCAACTTGTCAGAAAAGGTTTACAGTTAGGGGTTAGGGTTAGGGTTAGGGTTAGGGTTGGGGTTAGGGTTAGGGTTAGGGTTAGGGTTAGGGGTTAGGGTTAGGGTTAGGGGGTTAGGGTTAGGCTTAGGGTTAGGGTTAGGGTCAGGGTTAGTGTTAGGGTTAGGGCCATTAGGGTTAGGGTTAGGGTTAGGGCCATTAGGGTTAGGGTTAGGGTTAGGGGTTAGGGTTAGGGTTAGGGTTATGGGTTAGGGTTAGGTTTAGGGTTAGGGTCCATTAGGGTTAGGGGTTAGGGTTAGGGGTTAGGGTTAGGTGTTAGGGTGAGTGTTAGGGTTAGGTGGTTAGGGTTACGGTTAGGAGTTAGGGTCCGGGTTAGGGTTACAGTTAGGGTTAGGGTTACCGTTTAGGGTTAGGGTTAGTGTTAAGGGCTTAGGGTTAGGGTTAGGGTTAGGGTCGTTAGGGATGGGCTTAGGGTTAGTGTTAGGGGTTAGGGTTAGGTTTAGGGTCAGGGTTAGTCTCTCGTCCTCGGCAGAGCCTGTTTCCGAAAAGGCACACGTCCGGCTCCTTGTCCCACACGGAAGTTGGCACCCCTGAAGGATGTTGCTGGTCTTCACCGTCCCCCTGCAGCCTATTCACAGGTACAACACGATTCAGGACTCGGGCTTGCCCAGAGGAGGAACATATCATGGCTCTCGTTCTCGGCAGAGCCTGATTCCGGAAAGGCACACGTCCGGCTCCTTGTCCCACACGGAAGGTGGCAGGCCGGAAAGCTGTTGCTGGTCTTCACCGTCCCCCTGCAGCCTATTCACAGGCACAACAGGATCTGGGACCTGGGCTTGCCCAGAGGAGGAACATCTCATGGCTCTCGTCCTCGGCAGAGCCTCTTACCGAAAAGGCACACGTCCGGCTCCTTGTCCCACACGGAAGTTGGCAACCCTGAAGGATGTTGCTGGTCTTCACCGTCCCCCTGCAGCCTATTCACAGGCACAACTGGATCTGGGACCCGGGCTTGCCCAGAGGAGGAAAATCTCATAGCTCTCGTCCTCGGCTGGGCCTCTTTTCGAAAAGGCACACGTCCGGCTCCTTGTCCCACAAGTAAGGTGGCAGGCTGGAAAGATGTTGCTGGTCTTCACCGTCCCCCTGCAGCCTATTAACAGGCACAACAGGATCTGGGACCGGGGCTTGCCCAGAGGAGGAACATCTCATGGCTCTCGTCCTCGGCAGTGCCTGATTCTGGAAAGGCACACGTCCGGCTCCGTGTCCCACACGGAAGGTGGCAGCCCTGAAAGCTGTTGCTGGTCTTCACCGTCCCCCTGCAGCCTATTCACAGGCACAACAGGATCTGGGTCCCGAGCTTGCCCAGAGGAGGAACATCTCATGGCTCTCGTCCTCGGCAGAGCCTGATTCCGGAAAGGCACACGTCCGGCTCCTTGTCCCACACGGAAGGTGGCAGCCCTGAAAGCTGTTGCTGGTCTTCACCGTCCCCCTGCAGCCTATTCACAGGCACAACAGGTTCTGGGATACGGGCTTGCCCAGAGGAGGAAAATCTCATGGCTCTCGTCCTCAGCAGAACCTGTTTCGGAAACGGCACACATCCTGCAACTTGTCAGAAAAGGTTTACAGTTAGGGGTTAGGGTTAGGGTTAGGTTAGGGTTGGGGTTAGGGATAGGGTTAGGGTTAGAGTTAGGGTTAGGGGTTAGGGTTAGGGTTAGGGTTAGGGGGTTAGTGTTAGGCTTAGGGTTAGGGTTAGGGTCAGGGTTAGGGTTAGGTTTAGGGCCATTAGGGTTAGGGTTAGGGTTAGGGGTTAGGGTTAGAGTTAGGGTTAGGGTCCATTAGGATTAGGGTTAGGGTTAGGGGTTAGGGTTCGGGTTAGGGTCGTTAGGGATGGGCTTTGGGTTAGGGTTAGGGGGTAGGGTTAGGGTTAGGGTCAGGGTTAGACTCTCGTCCTCGGCAGATCCTGTTTCCGAAAAGGCACACGTCCGGCTCCTTGTCCCACACGGAAGGTGGCAGCCCTGAAAGCTGTTGCTGGTCTTCACCGTCCCCCTGCAGCCTATTCACAGGCACAACAGGATCTGGGACCCGGGCATGCCCAGAGGAGGAACATCTCATGGATCTCTTCCTCGGCAGAGCCTGATTCCGAAAAGGCACACGTCCGGCTCCTTGTCCCACACGGAAGGTGGCAGCCCTGAAAGCTGTTGCTGGTCTTCACCGTCCCCCTGCAGCCTATTCACAGGCACAACAGGATTCGGGACCTGGGCATGCCCAGAGGAGGAACATCTCATGGCTCTCGTCCTCGGCAGAGCCTGATTCCGAAAAGGCACACGTCCGGCTCCTTGTCCCACACGGAAGGTGGCAGCCCTGAAAGCTGTTGCTGGTCTTCACCGTCCCCCTGCAGCCTATTCACAGGTACAACAGGATCTGGGACCCGGGCTTGCTGAGAGGAGGAACATCTCATGGCTCTCGTCCTCGGCAGAGCCTGATTCCGGAAAGGCAAACGTCCGGCTCCTTGTCCCACACGGAAGGTGGCAGCCCTGAAAGCTGTTGCTGGTCTTCACCGTCCCCCTGCAGCCTATTCACAGGCACAACAGGATCTGGGACCCGGGCTTGCCCAGAGGAGGAACATCTCATGGCTCTCGTCCTCGGCAGAGCCTGATTCCGAAAAGGCACACGTCCGGCTCCTTGTCCCACACGGAAGGTGGCAGCCCTGAAAGCTGTTGCTGGTCTTCACCGTCCCCCTGCAGCCTATTCACAGGCACAACAGGATCTGGGACCCGGGCATGCCCGGAGGAGTAACATCTCATGGCTCTCGTCCTCGGCAGAGTCTGATTCCTGAAAGGAACATGTCCGGCTCCGTGTCCCACACGGAAGGTGGCAGCCCTGAAAGCTGTTGCTGGTCTTCACCGTCCCCCTGCAGCCTATTCAGAGGCACAACAGGATTCAGGACCCGGGCATGCCCAGAGGAGGAACATCTCATGGCTCTCGTCCTCGGCAGAGCCTGATTCCGAAAAGGCACACGTCCGGCTCCTTGTCCCACACGGAAGGTGGCAGCCCTGAAAGCTGTTGCTGGTCTTCACCGTCCCCCTGCAGCCTATTCAGAGGCACAACAGGATCTGGGACCCGGGCTTGCCCAGAGGAGGAACATCTCATGGCTCTCGTCCTCGGCAGAGCCTGATTCCGAAAAGGCACACGTCCGGCTCCTTGTCCCACACGGAAGGTGGCAGCCCTGAAAGCTGTTGCTGGTCTTCACCGTCCCCCTGCAGCCTATTCACAGGTACAACAGGATCTGGGACCCGGGCTTGCTGAGAGGAGGAACATCTCATGGCTCTCGTCCTCGGCAGAGCCTGATTCCGAAAAGGCACACGTCCGGCTCCTTGTCCCACACGGACGGTGGCAGCCCTGAAAGCTGTTGCTGGTCTTCACCGTCCCCCTGCAGCCTATTCACAGGCACAACAGGATTCGGGACCTGGGCATGCCCAGAGGAGGAATATCTCATGGATCTCTTCCTCGGCAGAGCCTGATTCCGAAAAGGCACACGTCCGGCTCCTTGTCCCACACGGAAGGTGGCAGCCCTGAAAGCTGTTGCTGGTCTTCACCGTCCCCCTGCAGCCTATTCACAGGCACAACAGGATCTGGGACCCGGGCTTGCCCAGAGGAGGAACATCTCATGGCTCTCATCCTCGGCAGAGCCTGATTCCGAAAAGGCACACGTCCGGCTCCTTGTCCCACACGGAAGATGGCAGCCCTGAAAGCTGTTGCTGGTCTTCACCGTCCCCCTGCAGCCTATTCACAGGCACAACAGGATCTGGGACCCGGGCTTGCCCAGAGGAGGAACATCTCATGGCTCTCATCCTCGGCAGAGCCTGATTCCGAAAAGGCACACGTCCGGCTCCTTGTCCCACACGGAAGATGGCAGCCCTGAAAGCTGTTGCTGGTCTTCACCGTCCCCCTGCAGCCTATTCACAGGCACAACAGGATCTGGGACCCGGGCATGCCCAGAGGAGGAACATCTCATGGCTCTCGTCCTCGGCAGAGTCTGATTCCTGAAAGGCACATGTCCGGCTCCTTGTCCCACACGGAAGGTGGCAGACCTGAAAGCTGTTGCTGGTCTTAACCATCCCCCTGCAGCTTATTCACAGGCACAACAGGGTTCAGGACCCGGGCATGCCCAGAGGAGGAACATCTCATGGCTCTCGTCCTCGGCAGAGCC
Source organism: Astur gentilis (assembly GCF_929443795.1). Lineage (NCBI taxonomy): Eukaryota > Metazoa > Chordata > Aves > Accipitriformes > Accipitridae > Astur > Astur gentilis. The sequence continues at coordinate 782,778 of NW_026060877.1, read as the reverse complement.
TGATTCCGAAAAGGCACACGTCCGGCTCCTTGTCCCACACGGAAGGTGGCAGCCCTGAAAGCTGTTGCTGGTCTTCACCGTCCCCCTGCAGCCTATTCACAGGCACAACAGGATTCGGGACCTGGTCATGCCCAGAGGAGGAACATCTCATGGCTCTCGTCCTCGGCAGAGCCTGATTCCGAAAAGGCACACGTCCGGCTCCTTGTCCCACACGGAAGGTGGCAGCCCTGAAAGCTGTTGCTGGTCTTCACCGTCCCCCTGCAGCCTATTCACAGGTACAACAGGATCTGGGACCCGGGCTTGCTGAGAGGAGGAACATCTCATGGCTCTCGTCCTCGGCAGAGCCTGATTCCGGAAAGGCAAACGTCCGGCTCCTTGTCCCACACGGAAGGTGGCAGCCCTGAAAGCTGTTGCTGGTCTTCACCGTCCCCCTGCAGCCTATTCACAGGCACAACAGGATCTGGGACCCGGGCATGCCCGGAGGAGTAACATCTCATGGCTCTCGTCCTCGGCAGAGTCTGATTCCTGAAAGGCACATGTCAGGCTCCGTGTCCCACACGGAAGGTGGCAGCCCTGAAAGCTGTTGCTGGTCTTCACCGTCCCCCTGCAGCCTATTCAGAGGCACAACAGGATTCAGGACCCGGGCATGCCCAGAGGAGGAACATCTCATGGCTCTCGTCCTCGGCAGAGCCTGATTCCGAAAAGGCACACGTCCGGCTCCTTGTCCCACACGGAAGGTGGCAGCCCTGAAAGCTGTTGCTGGTCTTCACCGTCCCCCTGCAGCCTATTCACAGGTACAACAGGATATGGGACCCGGGCTTGCTGAGAGGAGGAACATCTCATGGCTCTCGTCCTCGGCAGAGCCTGATTCCGAAAAGGCACACGTCCGGCTCCTTGTCCCACACGGAAGGTGGCAGCCCTGAAAGCTGTTGCTGGTCTTCACCGTCCCCCTGCAGCCTATTCACAGGCACAACAGGATTCGGGACCTGGGCATGCCCACAGGAGGAACATCTCATGCATCTCTTCCTCGGCAGAGCCTGATTCCGAAAAGGCACACGTCCGGCTCCTTGTCCCACACGGAAGGTGCCAGCCCTGAAAGCTGTTGCTGGTCTTCACCGTCCCCCTGCAGCCTATTCACAGGCACAACAGGATCTGGGACCCGGGCTTGCCCAGAGGAGGAACATCTCATGGCTCTCGTCCTCGGCAGAGTCTGATTCCTGAAAGGCACATGTCCGGCTCCTTGTCCCACACGGAAGGTGGCAGCCCTGAAAGCTGTTGCTGGTCTTCACCATCCCCCTGCAGCCTATTCACAGGCACAACAGGATTCAGGACCCGGGCATGCCCCGAGGAGGAACATCTCATGGCTCTCGTCCTCGGCAGAGCCTGATTCCGTAAAGGCACACGTCCGGCTCCTTGTCCCACACGGAAGGTGCCAGCCCTGAAAGCTGTTGCTGGTCTTCACCGTCCCCCTGCAGCCTATTCACAGGCACAACAGGATCTGGGACCCGGGCTTGCCCAGAGGAGGAACATCTCATGGCTCTCATCCTCGGCAGAGCCTGATTCCGAAAAGGCACACGTCCGGCTCCTTGTCCCACACGGAAGATGGCAGCCCTGAAAGCTGTTGCTGGTCTTCACCGTCCCCCTGCAGCCTATTCACAGGCACAACAGGATCTGGGACCCGGGCATGCCTGGAGGAGTAACATCTCATGGCTCTCGTCCTCGGCAGAGTCTGATTCCTGAAAGGCACATGTCCGGCTCCTTGTCCCACATGGAAGGTGGCAGCCCTGAAAGCTGTTGCTGGTCTTCACCGTCCCCCTGCAGCCTATTCACAGGCACAACAGGATTCAGGACCCGGGCATGCCCAGAGGAGGAACATCTCATGGATCTCGTCCTCGGCAGAGCCTGATTCCGAAAAGGCACACGTCCGGCTCCTTGTCCCACACGCAAGGTGGCAGCCCTGAAAGCTGTTGCTGGTCTTCACCGTCCCCCTGCAGCCTATTCACAGGCACAACAGGATCTGGGACCCGGGCTTGCCCAGAGGAGGAACATCTCATGGCTCTCGTCCTCGGCAGAGCCTGATTCCGAAAAGGCACACGTCCAGCTCCTTGTCCCACACGGAAGGTGGCAGCCCTGAAAGCTGTTGCTGGTCTTCACCGTCCCCCTGCAGCCTATTCACAGGCACAACAGGATTCAGGACCCGGGCATGCCCCGAGGAGGAACATCTCATGGCTCTCGTCCTCGGCAGAGCCTGATTCCGAAAAGGCACACGTCTGGCTCCTTGTCCCACACGGAAGGTGGCAGCCCTGAAAGCTGTTGCTGGTCTTCACCGTCCCCCTGCAGCCTATTCACAGGCACAACAGGATCTGGGATGTGGGCTTGCCCAGAGGAGGAACATCTCATGGCTCTCGTCCTCGGCAGAGCCTGATTCCGAAAAGGCACACGTCCGGCTCCTTGTCCCACACGGAAGGTGGCAGCCCTGAAAGCTGTTGCTGGTCTTCACCGTCCCCCTGCAGCCTATTCACAGGCACAACAGGATATGGGACCCGGGCTTGCTGAGAGGAGGAACATCTCATGGCTCTCGTCTTCGGCAGAGCCTGATTCCGAAAAGGCACATGTCCGGCTCCTTGTCCCACACGGAAGGTGGCAGCCCTGAAAGCTGTTGCTGGTCTTCACCGTCCCCCTGCAGCCTATTCACAGGCACAACAGGATCTGGGACCCGGGCATGCCCGGAGGAGTAACATCTCATGGCTCTCGTCCTCATCAGAGTCTGATTCCTGAAAGGCACATGTCCGGCTCCGTGTCCCACACGGAAGGTGGCAGCCCTGAAAGCTGTTGCTGGTCTTCACCGTCCCCCTGCAGCCTATTCAGAGGCACAACAGGATTCAGGACCCGGGCATGCCCAGAGGAGGAACATCTCATGGCTCTCGTCCTCGGCAGAGCCTGATTCCGAAAAGGCACACGTCCGGCTCCTTGTCCCACACGGAAGGTGGCAGCCCTGAAAGCTGTTGCTGGTCTTCACCGTCCCCCTGCAGCCTATTCACAGGCACAACAGGATCTGGGACCCGGGCTTGCCCAGAGGAGGAACATCTCATGGCTCTCGTCCTCGGCAGAGCCTGATTCCGAAAAGGCACACGTCCGGCTCCTTGTCCCACACGGAAGGTGGCAGCCCTGAAAGCTGTTGCTGGTCTTCACCGTCCCCCTGCAGCCTATTTACAGGTACAACAGGATATGGGACCCGGGCTTGCTGAGAGGAGGAACATCTCATGGCTCTCGTCCTCGGCAGAGCCTGATTCCGAAAAGGCACACGTCCGGCTCCTTGTCCCACACGGACGGTGGCAGCCCTGAAAGCTGTTGCTGGTCTTCACCGTCCCCCTGCAGCCTATTCACAGGCACAACAGGATCTGGGACCCGGGCTTGCCCAGAGGAGGAACATCTCATGGCTCTCGTCCTCGGCAGAGCCTGATTCCGAAAAGGCACACGTCCGGCTCCTTGTCCCACACGGAAGGTGGCAGCCCTGAAAGCTGTTGCTGGTCTTCACCATCCCCCTGCAGCCTATTCACAGGCACAACAGGATTCAGGACCGGGCATGCCCAGAGGAGGAACATCTCATGGCTCTCGTCCTCGGCAGAGTCTGATTCCTGAAAGGCACATATCCGGCTCCTTGTCCCACACGGAAGGTGGCAGCCCTGAAAGCTGTTGCTGGTCTTCACCATCCCCCTGCAGCCTATTCACAGGCACAACAGGATTCAGGACCCGGGCATGCCCAGAGGAGGAACATCTCATGGCTCTCGTCCTCGGCAGAGCCTGATTCCGTAAAGGCACACGTCCGGCTCCTTGTCCCACACGGAAGGTGCCAGCCCTGAAAGCTGTTGCTGGTCTTCACCGTCCCCCTGCAGCCTATTCACAGGCACAACAGGATCTGGGACCCGGGCATGCCCGGAGGAGTAACATCTCATGGCTCTCGTCCTCGGCAGAGTCTGATTCCTGAAAGGCACATGTCCGGCTCCTTGTCCCACATGGAAGGTGGCAGCCCTGAAAGCTGTTGCTGGTCTTCACCGTCCCCCTGCAGCCTATTCACAGGCACAACAGGATTCAGGACCCGGGCTTGCTGAGAGGAGGAACATCTCATGGCTCTCGTCCTCGGCAGAGCCTGATTCCGAAAAGGCCCACGTCCGGCTCCTTGTCCCACACGGAAGGTGGCAGCCCTGAAAGCTGTTGCTGGTCTTCACCGTCCCCCTGCAGCCTATTCACAGGTACAACAGGATCTGGGACCCGGGCTTTCTGAGAGGAGGAACATCTCATGGCTCTCATCCTCGGCAGAGCCTGATTCCGAAAAGGCACACGTCCGGCTCCTTGTCCCACACGGAAGGTGGCAGCCCTGAAAGCTGTTGCTGGTCTTCACCGTCCCCTTGCAGCCTATTCACAGGCACAACAGGATTCAGGACCCGGGCATGCCCAGAGGAGGAACATCTCATGGCTCTCGTCCTCGGCAGAGCCTGATTCCGAAAAGGCACACGTCCGGCTCCTTGTCCCACACGCAAGGTGGCAGCCCTGAAAGCTGTTGCTGGTCTTCACCGTCCCCCTGCAGCCTATTCACAGGCACAACAGGATCTGGGACACGGGCTTGCCCAGAGGAGGAACATCTCATGGCTCTCGTCCTCGGCAGAGCCTGATTCCGAAAAGGCACACGTCCAGCTCCTTGTCCCACACGGAAGGTGGCAGCCCTGAAAGCTGTTGCTGGTCTTCACCGTCCCCCTGCAGCCTATTCACAGGCACAACAGGATTCAGGACCCGGGCATGCCCCGAGGAGGAACATCTCATGGCTCTCGTCCTCGGCAGAGCCTGATTCCGAAAAGGCACACGTCCGGCTCCTTGTCCCACACGGAAGGTGGCAGCCCTGAAAGCTGTTGCTGGTCTTCACCGTCCCCCTGCAGCCTATTCACAGGCACAACAGGATCTGGGACCCGGGCTTGCCCAGAGGAGGAACATCTCATGGCTCTCGTCCTCGGCAGAGCCTGATTCCGAAAAGGCACACGTCCGGCTCCTTGTCCCACACGGAAGGTGGCAGCCCTGAAAGCTGTTGCTGGTCTTCACCGTCCCCCTGCAGCCTATTCACAGGCACAACAGGATTCAGGACCCGGGCATGCCCCGAGGAGGAACATCTCATGGCTCTCGTCCTCGGCAGAGCCTGATTCCGAAAAGGCACACGTCCGGCTCCTTGTCCCACACGGAAGGTGGCAGCCCTGAAAGCTGTTGCTGGTCTTCACCGTCCCCCTGCAGCCTATTCACAGGCACAACAGGATCTGGGACCCGGGCTTGCCCAGAGGAGGAACATCTCATGGCTCTCGTCCTCGGCAGAGCCTGATTCCGAAAAGGCACACGTCCGGCTCCTTGTCCCACACGGAAGGTGGCAGCCCTGAAAGATGTTGCTGGTCTTCACCGTCCCCCTGCAGCCTATTCACAGGCACAACAGGATCTGGGACCCGAGCATGCCCAGAGGAGGAACTTCTCATGGATCTCGTCCTCGGCAGAGCCTGATTCCGAAAAGGCACACGTCCGGCTCCTTGTCCCACACGGAAGGTGGCAGCCCTGAAAGCTGTTGCTGGTCTTCACCGTCCCCCTGCAGCCTATTCACAGGCACAACAGGATCTGGGACCCGGGCTTGCCCAGAGGAGGAACATCTCATGGCTCTCATCCTCGGCAGAGCCTGATTCCGAAAAGGCACACGTCCGGCTCCTTGTCCCACACGGAAGGTGGCAGCCCTGAAAGCTGTTGCTGGTCTTCACCGTCCCCCTGCAGCCTATTCACAGGCACAACAGGATTCAGGACCCGGGCATGCCCAGAGGAGGAACATCTCATGGATCTCGTCGTCGGCAGAGCCTGATTCCGAAAAGGCACACGTCCGGCTCCTTGTCCCACACGGAAGGTGGCAGCCCTGAAAGCTGTTGCTGGTCTTCACCGTCCCCCTGCAGCCTATTCACAGGTACAACAGGATCTGGGACCCGGGCTTGCTGAGAGGAGGAACATCTCATGGATCTCATCCTCGGCAGAGCCTGATTCCGAAAAGGCACACGTCCGGCTCCTTGTCCCACACGGAAGATGGCAGCCCTGAAAGATGTTGCTGGTCTTCACCGTCCCCCTGCAGCCTATTCACAGGCACAACAGGATCTGGGACCCGGGCATGCCCGGAGGAGTAACATCTCATGGCTCTCGTCCTCGGCAGAGTCTGATTCCTGAAAGGCACACGTCCGGCTCCTTGTCCCACACGGAAGGTGGCAGCCCTGAAAGCTGTTGCTGGTCTTCACCGTCCCCCTGCAGCCTATTCACAGGCACAACAGGATCTGGGACCCGGGCTTGCCCAGAGGAGGAACATCTCATGGCTCCCATCCTCGGCAGAGCCTGATTCCGAAAAGGCACACGTCCGGCTCCTTGTCCCACACGGAAGGTGGCAGCCCTGAAAGCTGTTGCTGGTCTTCACCGTCCCCCTGCAGCCTATTCACAGGCACAACAGGATTCAGGACCCGGGCATGCCCAGAGGAGGAACATCTCATGGATCTCGTCCTCGGCAGAGCCTGATTCCGAAAAGGCACACGTCCGGCTCCTTTTCCCACACGGAGGGTGGCAGCCCTGAAAGCTGTTGCTGGTCTTCACCGTCCCCCTGCAGCCTATTCACAGGTACAACAGGATATGGGACCCGGGCTTGCTGAGAGGAGGAACATCTCATGGCTCTCGTCCTCGGCAGAGCCTGATTCCGAAAAGGCACACGTCCGGCTCCTTGTCCCACACGGAAGGTGGCAGCCCTGAAAGCTGTTGCTGGTCTTCACCGTCCCCCTGCAGCCTATTCACAGATACAACAGGATCTGGGACCCGGGTTTGCCCAGAGGAGGAACATCTCATGGCTCTCGTCCTCGGTAGAGCCTGATTCCGAAAAGGCACACGTCCGGCTCCTTGTCCCACACGGAAGGTGGCAGCCCTGAAAGATGTTGCTGGTCTTCACCGTCCCCCTGCAGCCTATTCACAGGCACAACAGGATCTGGGACCCGAGCATGCCCAGAGGAGGAACTTCTCATGGATCTCGTCCTCGGCAGAGCCTGATTCCGAAAAGGCACACGTCCGGCTCCTTGTCCCACACGGAAGGTGGCAGCCCTGAAAGCTGTTGCTGGTCTTCACCGTCCCCCTGCAGCCTATTCACAGGCACAACAGGATCTGGGACCCGGGCTTGCCCAGAGGAGGAACATCTCATGGCTCTCATCCTCGGCAGAGCCTGATTCCGAAAAGGCACACGTCCGGCTCCTTGTCCCACACGGAAGGTGGCAGCCCTGAAAGCTGTTGCTGGTCTTCACCGTCCCCCTGCAGCCTATTCACAGGCACAACAGGATTCAGGACCCGGGCATGCCCAGAGGAGGAACATCTCATGGATCTCGTCCTCGGCAGAGCCTGATTCCGAAAAGGCACACGTCCGGCTCCTTGTCCCACACGGAAGGTGGCAGCCCTGAAAGCTGTTGCTGGTCTTCACCGTCCCCCTGCAGCCTATTCACAGGCACAACAGGATCTGGGACCCGGGCTTGCTGAGAGGAGGAACATCTCATGGATCTCATCCTCGGCAGAGCCTGATTCCGAAAAGGCACACGTCCGGCTCCTTGTCCCACACGGAAGATGGCAGCCCTGAAAGATGTTGCTGGTCTTCACCGTCCCCTTGCAGCCTATTCACAGGCACAACAGGATCTGGGACCCGGGCATGCCCGGAGGAGTAACATCTCATGGCTCTCGTCCTCGGCAGAGTCTGATTCCTGAAAGGCACACGTCCGGCTCCTTGTCCCACACAGAAGGTGGCAGCCCTGAAAGCTGTTGCTGGTCTTCACCGTCCCCCTGCAGCCTATTCACAGGCACAACAGGATTCAGGACCCGGGCATGCCCAGAGGAGGAACATCTCATGGCTCTCGTCCTCGGCAGAGCCTGATTCCGAAAAGGCACACGTCCGGCTCCTTGTCCCACACGGAAGGTGGCAGCCCTGAAAGCTGTTGCTGGTCTTCACCGTCCCCCTGCAGCCTATTCACAGGCACAACAGGATCTGGGACCCGGGCTTGCCCAGAGGAGGAACATCTCATGGCTCTCGTCCTCGGCAGAGCCTGATTCCGAAAAGGCACACGTCCAGCTCCTTGTCCCACACGGAAGGTGGCAGCCCTGAAAGCTGTTGCTGGTCTTCACCGTCCCCCTGCAGCCTATTCACAGGCACAACAGGATTCAGGACCCGGGCTTGCCCAGAGGAGGAACATCTCATGGCTCTCGTCCTCGGCAGAGCCTGATTCCGAAAAGGCACACGTCCGGCTCCTTGTCCCACACGGACGGTGGCAGCCCTGAAAGCTGTTGCTGGTCTTCACCGTCCCCCTGCAGCCTATTCACAGGCACAACAGGATCTGGGACCCGGGCTTGCCCAGAGGAGGAACATCTCATGGCTCTCGTCCTCGGTAGAGCCTGATTCCGAAAAGGCACACGTCCGGCTCCTTGTCCCACACGGAAGGTGGCAGCCCTGAAAGCTGTTGCTGGTCTTCACCGTCCCCCTGCAGCCTATTCACAGGCACAACAGGATCTAGGACCCGGGCATGCCCAGAGGAGAAACTTCTCATGGATCTCGTCCTCGGCAGAGCCTGATTCCGAAAAGGCACACGTCCGGCTCCTTGTCCCACACGGAAGGTGGCAGCCCTGAAAGCTGTTGCTGGTCTTCACCGTCCCCCTGCAGCCTATTCACAGGCACAACAGGATTCGGGACCTGGGCATGCCCAGAGGAGGAACATCTCATGGATCTCTTCCTCGGCAGAGCCTGATTCCGAAAAGGCACACGTCCGGCTCCTTGTCCCACACGGAAGGTGGCAGCCCTGAAAGCTGTTGCTGGTCTTCACCGTCCCCCTGCAGCCTATTCACAGGTACAACAGGATCTGGGACCCGGGCTTGCTGAGAGGAGGAACATCTCATGGCTCTCGTCCTCAGCAGAGCCTGATTCCGGAAAGGCAAACGTCCGGCTCCTTGTCCCACACGGAAGGTGGCAGCCCTGAAAGCTGTTGCTGGTCTTCACCGTCCCCCTGCAGACTATTCACAGGCACAACAGGATCTGGGACCCGGGCTTGCCCAGAGGAGGAACATCTCATGGCTCTCGTCCTCGGCAGAGCCTGATTCCGAAAAGGCACACGTCCGGCTCCTTGTCCCACACGGAAGGTGGCAGCCCTGAAAGCTGTTGCTGGTCTTCACCGTCCCCCTGCAGCCTATTCACAGGCACAACAGGATCTGGGACCCGGGCATGCCCGGAGGAGTAACATCTCATGGCTCTCGTCCTCGGCAGAGTCTGATTCCTGAAAGGCACATGTCCGGCTCCGTGTCCCACACGGAAGGTGGCAGCCCTGAAAGCTGTTGCTGGTCTTCACCGTCCCCCTGCAGCCTATTCAGAGGCACAACAGGATTCAGGACTCGGGCATGCCCAGAGGAGGAACATCTCATGGCTCTCGTCCTCGGCAGAGCCTGATTCCGAAAAGGCACACGTCCGGCTCCTTGTCCCACACGGAAGGTGGCAGCCCTGAAAGCTGTTGCTGGTCTTCACCGTCCCCCTGCAGCCTATTCACAGGCACAACAGGATCTGGGACCCGGGCTTGCCCAGAGGAGGAACATCTCATGGCTCTCGTCCTCGGCAGAGCCTGATTTCGAAAAGGCACACGTCCGGCTCCTTGTCCCACACGGACGGTGGCAGCCCTGAAAGCTGTTGCTGGTCTTCACCGTCCCCCTGCAGCCTATTCACAGGTACAACAGGATATGGGACCCGGGCTTGCTGAGAGGAGGAACATCTCATGGCTCTCGTCCTCGGCAGAGCCTGATTCCGAAAAGGCACACGTCCGGCTCCTTGTCCCACACGGAAGATGGCATCCCTGAAAGCTGTTGCTGGTCTTCACCGTCCCCCTGCAGCCTATTCACAGGCACAACAGGATCTGGGACCAGGGCATGCCCGGAGGAGGAACATCTCATGGCTCTCTTCCTCGGCAGAGCCTCTTCCCAAAAAGGCACACGTCCGCCTCCTTGTCCCACACGGAAGGTGGCAGCCCTGAAAGCTGCTGCTGGTCTTCACCATCCCCCTGCAGCCTATTCACAGGCACAACAGGATTCAGGACCCGGGCATGCCCAGAGGAGGAACATCTCATGGCTCTCGTCCTCGGCAGAGCCTGATTCCGAAAAGGCACACGTCCGGCTCCTTTTCCCACACAGAAGGTGGCAGCCCTGAAAGCTGTTGCTGGTCTTCACCGTCCCCCTGCAGCCTATTCACAGGCACAACAGGATCTGGGACCCGGGCTTGCTGAGAGGAGGAACATCTCATGGCTCTCGTCCTCGGCAGAGCCTGATTCCGAAAAGGCACACGTCCGGCTCCTTGTCCCACACGGAAGGTGGCAGCCCTGAAAGCTGTTGCTGGTCTTCACCGTCCCCCTGCAGCCTATTCACAGGCACAACAGGATTCAGGACCCGGGCATGCCCAGAGGAGGAACATCTCATGGATCTCGTCCTCGGCAGAGCCTGATTCCGAAAAGGCACACGTCCGGCTCCTTGTCCCACACGGAAGGTGGCAGCCCTGAAAGCTGTTGCTGGTCTTCACCGTCCCCCTGCAGCCTATTCACAGGCACAACAGGATCTGGTACCCGGGCTTGCCCAGAGGAGGAACATCTCATGGCTCTCGTCCTCGGCAGAGCCTGATTCCGAAAAGGCACACGTCCGGCTCCTTGTCCCACACGGAAGGTGGCAGCCCTGAAAGCTGTTGCTGGTCTTCAGCGTCCCCCTGCAGCCTATTCACAGGCACAACAGGATTCAGGACCCGGGCATGCCCCGAGGAGGAACATCTCCTGGCTCTCGTCCTCGGCAGAGCCTGATTCCGAAAAGGCACACGTCCGCCTCCTTGTCCCACACGGAAGGTGGCAGCCCTGAAAGCTGTTGCTGGTCTTCACCGTCCCCCTGCAGCCTATTCACAGGCACAACAGGATCTGGGACCCGGGCTTGCCCAGAGGAGGAACATCTCATGGCTCTCGTCCTCGGCAGAGCCTGATTCCGAAAAGGCACACGTCCGGCTCCTTGTCCCACACGGAAGGTGGCAGCCCTGAAAGCTGTTGCTGGTCTTCACCGTCCCCCTGCAGCCTATTCACAGGCACAACAGGATCTGGTACCCGGGCTTGCCCAGAGGAGGAACATCTCATGGCTCTCGTCCTCGGCAGAGCCTGATTCCGAAAAGGCACACGTCCGGCTCCTTGTCCCACACGGAAGGTGGCAGCCCTGAAAGCTGTTGCTGGTCTTCAGCGTCCCCGTGCAGCCTATTCACAGGCACAACAGGATTCAGGACCCGGGCATGCCCCGAGGAGGAACATCTCATGGCTCTCGTCCTCGGCAGAGCCTGATTCCGAAAAGGCACACGTCCGCCTCCTTGTCCCACACGGAAGGTGGCAGCCCTGAAAGCTGTTGCTGGTCTTCACCGTCCCCCTGCAGCCTATTCACAGGCACAACAGGATCTGGGACCCGGGCTTGCCCAGAGGAGGAACATCTCATGGCTCTCGTCCTCGGCAGAGCCTGATTCCGAAAAGGCACACGTCCGGCTCCTTGTCCCACACGGAAGGTGGCAGCCCTGAAAGCTGTTGCTGTTCTTCACCGTCCCCCTGCAGCCTATTCACAGGTACAACAGGATATGGGACCCGGGCTTGCTGAGAGGAGGAACATCTCATGGCTCTCGTCCTCGGCAGAGCCTGATTCCGAAAAGGCACACTTCCGGCTCCTTGTCCCACACGGACGGTGGCAGCCCTGAAAGCTGTTGCTGGTCTTCACCGTCCCCCTGCAGCCTATTCACAGGCACAACAGGATCTGGGACCCGGGCATGCCCAGAGGAGGAACTTCTCATGGATCTCGTCCTCGGCAGAGCCTGATTCCGAAAAGGCACACCTCCGGCTCCTTGTCCCACACGGAAGGTGGCAGCCCTGAAAGCTGTTGCTGGTCTTCACCGTCCCCCTGCAGCCTATTCACAGGCACAACAGGATCTGGGACCCGGGCTTGCCCAGAGGAGGAACATCTCATGGCTCTCATCCTCGGCAGAGCCTGATTCCGAAAAGGCACACGTCCGGCTCCTTGTCCCACACGGAAGGTGGCAGCCCTGAAAGCTGTTGCTGGTCTTCACCGTCCCCCTGCAGCCTATTCACAGGCACAACAGGATTCGGGACCCGGGCATGCCCGGAGGAGGAACATCTCATGGCTCTCGTCCTCGGCAGAGTCTGATTCCTGAAAGGCACATGTCCGGCTCCTTGTCCCACACGGAAGGTGGCAGCCCTGAAAGCTGTTGCTGGTCTTCACCGTCCCCCTGCAGCCTATTCACAGGCACAACAGGATTCAGGACCCGGGCATGCCCAGAGGAGGAACATCTCATGGCTCTCGTCCTCGGCAGAGCCTGATTCCGAAAAGGCACACGTCCGGCTCCTTGTCCCACACGGAAGGTGGCAGCCCTGAAAGCTGTTGCTGGTCTTCACCGTCCCCCTGCAGCCTATTCACAGGCACAACAGGATCTGGGACCCGGGCTTGCCCAGAGGAGGAACATCTCATGGCTCTCGTCCTCGGCAGAGCCTGATTCCGAAAAGGCACACGTCCGGCTCCTTGTCCCACACGGAAGGTGGCAGCCCTGAAAGCTGTTGCTGGTCTTCACCGTCCCCCTGCAGCCTATTCACAGGCACAACAGGATCTGGGACCCGGGCATGCCCGGAGGAGTAACATCTCATGGCTCTCGTCCTCGGCAGAGTCTGATTCCTGAAAGGCACATGTCCGGCTCCTTGTCCCACACGGAAGGTGGCAGCCCTGAAAGCTGTTGCTGGTCTTCACCGTCCCCCTGCAGCCTATTCAGAGGCACAACAGGATTCAGGACCCGGGCATGCCCACAGGAGGAACATCTCATGGCTCTCGTCCTCGGCAGAGCCTGATTCCGAAAAGGCACACGTCCGGCTCCTTGTCCCACACAGAAGGTGGCAGCCCTGAAAGCTGTTGCTGGTCTTCACCGTCCCCCTGCAGCCTATTCACAGGCACAACAGGATCTGGGACCCGGGCTTGCTGAGAGGAGGAACATCTCATGGCTCTCATCCTCGGCAGAGCCTGATTCCGAAAAGGCACACGTCCGGCTCCTTGTCCCACACGGAAGGTGGCAGCCCTGAAAGCTGTTGCTGGTCTTCACCGTCCCCCTGCAGCCTATTCACAGGCACAACAGGATCTGGGACCTGGGCATGCCCGGAGGAGGAACATCTCATGGCTCTCGTCCTCGGCAGAGTATCTTCCCAAAAAGGCACACGTCCGCCCCCTTGTCCCACACGGAAGGTGGCAGCCCTGAAAGCTGTTGCTGGTCTTCACCATCCCCCTGCAGCCTATTCACAGGCACAACAGGATTCAGGACCCGGGCATGCCCAGAGGAGGAACATCTCATGGCTCTCGTCCTCGGCAGAGCCTGATTCCGAAAAGGCACACGTCCGGCTCCTTTTCCCACACAGAAGGTGGCAGCCCTGAAAGCTGTTGCTGGTCTTCACCGTCCCCCTGCAGCCTATTCACAGGCACAACAGGATCTGGGACCCGGGCATGCCCAGAGGAGGAACATCTCATGGATCTCGTCCTCGGCAGAGCCTGATTCCGAAAAGGCACACGTCCGGCTCCTTGTCCCACACGGAAGGTGGCAGCCCTGAAAGCTGTTGCTGGTCTTCACCGTCCCCCTGCAGCCTATTCACAGGCACAACAGGATTCAGGACCCGGGCATGCCCAGAGGAGGAACATCTCATGGATCTCGTCCTCGGCAGAGCCTGATTCCGAAAAGGCACACGTCCGGCTCCTTGTCCCACACGGAAGGTGGCAGCCCTGAAAGCTGTTGCTGGTCTTCACCGTCCCCCTGCAGCCTATTCACAGGCACAACAGGATCTGGTACCCGGGCTTGCCCAGAGGAGGAACATCTCATGGCTCTCGTCCTCGGCAGAGCCTGATTCCGAAAAGGCACACGTCCGGCTCCTTGTCCCACACGGAAGGTGGCAGCCCTGAAAGCTGTTGCTGGTCTTCACCGTCCCCCTGCAGCCTATTCACAGGCACAACAGGATTCAGGACCCGGGCATGCCCCGAGGAGGAACATCTCATGGCTCTCGTCCTCGGCAGAGCCTGATTCCGAAAAGGCACACGTCCGGCTCCTTGTCCCACACGGAAGGTGGCAGCCCTGAAAGCTGTTGCTGGTCTTCACCGTCCCCCTGCAGCCTATTCACAGGCACAACAGGATCTGGGACCCGGGCTTGCTGAGAGGAGGAACATCTCATGGCTCTCGTCCTCGGCAGAGCCTGATTCCGAAAAGGCACACTTCCGGCTCCTTGTCCCACACGGACGGTGGCAGCCCTGAAAGCTGTTGCTGGTCTTCACCGTCCCCCTGCAGCCTATTCACAGGCACAACAGGATCTGGGACCCGGGCATGCCCAGAGGAGGAACTTCTCATGGATCTCGTCCTCGGCAGAGCCCGATTCCGAAAAGGCACACCTCCGGCTCCTTGTCCCACACGGAAGGTGGCAGCCCTGAAAGCTGTTGCTGGTCTTCACCGTCCCCCTGCAGCCTATTCACAGGCACAACAGGATCTGGGACCCGGGCTTGCCCAGAGGAGGAACATCTCATGGCTCTCATCCTCGGCAGAGCCTGATTCCGAAAAGGCACACGTCCGGCTCCTTGTCCCACACGGAAGGTGGCAGCCCTGAAAGCTGTTGCTGGTCTTCACCGTCCCCCTGCAGCCTATTCACAGGCACAACAGGATCTGGGACCCGGGCTTGCTGAGAGGAGGAACATCTCATGGCTCTCATCCTCGGCAGAGCCTGATTCCGAAAAGGCACACGTCCGGCTCCTTGTCCCACACGGAAGGTGGCAGCCCTGAAAGCTGTTGCTGGTCTTCACCGTCCCCCTGCAGCCTATTCACAGGCACAACAGGATTCAGGACCCGGGCATGCCCAGAGGAGGAACATCTCATGGATCTCGTCCTCGGTAGAGCCTGATTCCGAAAAGGCACACGTCCGGCTCCTTGTCCCACACGGAAGGTGGCAGCCCTGAAAGCTGTTGCTGGTCTTCACCGTCCCCCTGCAGCCTATTCACAGGCACAACAGGATTCAGGACCCGGGCATGCCCCGAGGAGGAACATCTCATGGCTCTCGTCCTCGGCAGAGCCTGATTCCGAAAAGGCACACGTCCGGCTCCTTGTCCCACACGGAAGGTGGCAGCCCTGAAAGCTGTTGCTGGTCTTCACCGTCCCCCTGCAGCCTATTCACAGGCACAACAGGATCTGGGACCCGGGCTTGCTGAGAGGAGGAACATCTCATGGCTCTCGTCCTCGGCAGAGCCTGATTCCGAAAAGGCACACGTCCGGCTCCTTGTCCCACACGGAAGGTGGCAGCCCTGAAAGCTGTTGCTGGTCTTCACCGTCCCCCTGCAGCCTATTCACAGGTACAACAGGATATGGGACCCGGGCTTGCTGAGAGGAGGAACATCTCATGGCTCTCGTCCTCGGCAGAGCCTGATTCCGAAAAGGCACACTTCCGGCTCCTTGTCCCACACGGACGGTGGCAGCCCTGAAAGCTGTTGCTGGTCTTCACCGTCCCCCTGCAGCCTATTCACAGGCACAACAGGATCTGGGACCCGGGCATGCCCAGAGGAGGAACTTCTCATGGATCTCGTCCTCGGCAGAGCCCGATTCCGAAAAGGCACACGTCCGGCTCCTTGTCCCACACGGAAGGTGGCAGCCCTGAAAGCTGTTGCTGGTCTTCACCGTCCCCCTGCAGCCTATTCACAGGCACAACAGGATCTGGGACCCGGGTTTGCCCAGAGGAGGAACATCTCATGGCTCTCATCCTCGGCAGAGCCTGATTCCGAAAAGGCACACGTCCGGCTCCTTGTCCCACACGGAAGGTGGCAGCCCTGAAAGCTGTTGCTGGTCTTCACCGTCCCCCTGCAGCCTATTCACAGGCACAACAGGATCTGGGACCCGGGCTTGCTGAGAGGAGGAACATCTCATGGCTCTCATCCTCGGCAGAGCCTGATTCCGAAAAGGCACACGTCCGGCTCCTTGTCCCACACGGAAGGTGGCAGCCCTGAAAGCTGTTGCTGGTCTTCAGCGTCCCCCTGCAGCCTATTCACAGGCACAACAGGATTCAGGACCCGGGCATGCCCCGAGGAGGAACATCTCATGGCTCTCGTCCTCGGCAGAGCCTGATTCCGAAAAGGCACATGTCCGGCTCCTTGTCCCACACGGAAGGTGGCAGCCCTGAAAGCTGTTGCTGGTCTTCACCGTCCCCCTGCAGCCTATTCACAGGCACAACAGGATCTGGGACCTGGGCATGCCCGGAGGAGGACCATCTCATGGCTCTATTCCTCGGCAGAGTCTCTTCCCAAAAAGGCACACGTCCGCCTCCTTGTCCCACACGGAAGGTGGCAGCCCTGAAAGCTGTTGCTGGTCTTCACCGTCCCCCTGCAGCCTATTCACAGGCACAACAGGATCTGGGACCCGGGCTTGCCCAGAGGAGGAAAATCTCATGGCTCTCGTCCTCGGCAGAGTCAGATTCCTGAAAGGCACATGTCCGGCTCCTTGTCCCACACGGAAGGTGGCAGCCCTGAAAGCTGTTGCTGGTCTTCACCGTCCCCCTGCAGCCTATTCACAGGCACAACAGGATCTGGGACCCGGGCATGCCCAGAGGAGGAACATCTCATGGATCTCGTCCTCGGCAGAGCCTGATTCCGAAAAGGCACACGTCCGGCTCCTTGTCCCACACGGAAGGTGGCAGCCCTGAAAGCTGTTGCTGGTCTTCACCGTCCCCCTGCAGCCTATTCACAGGCACAACAGGATCTGGTACCCGGGCTTGCCCAGAGGAGGAACATCTCATGGCTCTCGTCCTCGGCAGAGCCTGATTCCGAAAAGGCACACGTCCGGCTCCTTGTCCCACACGGAAGGTGGCAGCCCTGAAAGCTGTTGCTGGTCTTCACCGTCCCCCTGCAGCCTATTCACAGGCACAACAGGATTCAGGACCCGGGCATGCCCCGAGGAGGAACATCTCATGGCTCTCGTCCTCGGCAGAGCCTGATTCCGAAAAGGCACACGTCCGGCTCCTTGTCCCACACGGAAGGTGGCAGCCCTGAAAGCTGTTGCTGGTCTTCACCGTCCCCCTGCAGCCTATTCACAGGCACAACAGGATCTGGGACCCGGGCTTGCCCAGAGGAGGAAAATCTCATGGCTCTCGTCCTCGGCAGAGTCTGATTCCTGAAAGGCACATGTCCGGCTCCTTGTCCCACACGGAAGGTGGCAGCCCTGAAAGCTGTTGCTGGTCTTCACCGTCCCCCTGCAGCCTATTCACAGGCACAACAGGATCTGGGACCCGGGCATGCCCAGAGGAGGAACTTCTCATGGATCTCGTCCTCGGCAGAGCCTGATTCCGAAAAGGCACACGTCCGGCTCCTTGTCCCACACGGAAGGTGGCAGCCCTGAAAGCTGTTGCTGGTCTTCACCGTCCCCCTGCAGCCTATTCACAGGCACAACAGGATCTGGGACCCGGGCTTGCCCAGAGGAGGAACATCTCATGGCTCTCATCCTCGGCAGAGCCTGATTCCGAAAAGGCACACGTCCGGCTCCTTGTCCCACACGGAAGGTGGCAGCCCTGAAAGCTGTTGCTGGTCTTCACCGTCCCCCTGCAGCCTATTCACAGGCACAACAGGATCTGGGACCCGGGCTTGCTGAGAGGAGGAACATCTCATGGCTCTCATCCTCGGCAGAGCCGGATTCCGAAAAGGCACACGTCCGGCTCCTTGTCCCACACGGAAGGTGGCAGCCCTGAAAGCTGTTGCTGGTCTTCACCGTCCCCCTGCAGCCTATTCACAGGCACAACAGGATTCAGGACCCGGGCATGCCCAGAGGAGGAACATCTCATGGCTCTCGTCCTCGGCAGAGCCTGATTCCGAAAAGGCACACGTCCGGCTCCTTGTCCCACACGGAAGGTGGCAGCCCTGAAAGCTGTTGCTGGTCTTCACCGTCCCCCTGCAGCCTATTCACAGGCACAACAGGATCTGGGACCCGGGCTTGCTGAGAGGAGGAACATCTCATGTTCCTCTTCCTCGGCAGAGTCTCTTCCCAAAAAGGCACACGTCCGCCTCCTTGTCCCACACGGAAGGTGGCAGCCCTGAAAGCTGTTGCTGGTCTTCACCGTCCCCCTGCAGCCTATTCACAGGCACAACAGGATTCAGGACCCGGGCATGCCCAGAGGAGGAACATCTCATGGCTCTCGTCCTCGGCAGAGCCTGATTCCGAAAAGGCACACGTCCGGCTCCTTTTCCCACACAGAAGGAGGCAGCCCTGAAAGCTGTTGCTGGTCTTCACCGTCCCCCTGCAGCCTATTCACAGGCACAACAGGATCTGGGACCCGGGCATGCCCGGAGGAGTAACATCTCATGGCTCTCATCCTCGGCAGAGCCTGATTCCGAAAAGGCACACGTCCGGCTCCTTGTCCCACACGGAAGGTGGCAGCCCTGAAAGCTGTTGCTGGTCTTCACCGTCCCCCTGCAGCCTATTCACAGGCACAACAGGATTCAGGACCCGAGCATGCCCAGAGGAGGAACATCTCATGGATCTCGTCCTCGGCAGAGCCTGATTCGGAAAAGGCACACGTCCGGCTCCTTGTCCCACACGGAAGGTGGCAGCCCTGAAAGCTGTTGCTGGTCTTCACCGTCCCCCTGCAGCCTATTCACAGGCACAACAGGATCTGGGACCCGGGCTTGCCCAGAGGAGGAACATCTCATGGCTCTCGTCCTCGGCAGAGCCTGATTCCGAAAAGGCACACGTCCGGCTCCTTGTCCCACACGGAAGGTGGCAGCCCTGAAAGCTGTTGCTGGTCTTCACCGTCCCCCTGCAGCCTATTCACAGGTACAACAGGATATGGGACCCGGGCTTGCTGAGAGGAGGAACATCTCATGGCTCTCGTCCTCGGCAGAGCCTGATTCCGAAAAGGCACACTTCCGGCTCCTTGTCCCACACGGACGGTGGCAGCCCTGAAAGCTGTTGCTGGTCTTCACCGTCCCCCTGCAGCCTATTCACAGGCACAACAGGATCTGGGACCCGGGCATGCCCGGAGCAGTAACATCTCATGGCTCTCGTCCTCGGCAGAGCCTGATTCCTGAAAGGCACATGTCCGGCTCCTTGTCCCACACGGAAGGTGGCAGCCCTGAAAGCTGTTGCTGGTCTTCACCGTCCCCCTGCAGCCTATTCACAGGCACAACAGGATCTGGGACCCGGGCTTGCCCCGAGGAGGAACATCTCATGGCTCTCGTCCTCGGCAGAGCCTGATTCCGAAAAGGCACACGTCCGGCTCCTTGTCCCACACGGAAGGTGGCAGCCCTGAAAGCTGTTGCTGGTCTTCACCGTCCCCCTGCAGCGTATTCACAGGCACAACAAGATTCAGGACCCGGGCATGCCCCGAGGAGGAACATCTCATGGCTCTCGTCCTCGGTAGAGCCTGATTCCGATAAGGCACACTTCCGGCTCCTTGTCCCACACGGATGGTGGCAGCCCTGAAAGCTGTTGCTGGTCTTCACCGTCCCCCTGCAGCCTATTCACAGGCACAACAGGATCTGGGACCCGGGCATGCCCAGAGGAGGAACATCTCATGGCTCTCGTCCTCGGCAGAGCCTGATTCCGAAAAGGCACACCTCCGGCTCCTTGTCCCACACGGAAGGTGGCAGCCCTGAAAGCTGTTGCTGGTCTTCACCGTCCCCCTGCAGCCTATTCACAGGCACAACAGGATCTGGGACCCGGGCTTGCCCAGAGGAGGAACATCTCATGGCTCTCATCCTCGGCAGAGCCTGATTCCGAAAAGGCACACGTCCGGCTCCTTGTCCCACACAGAAGTTGGCACCCCTGAAAGCTGTTGCTGGTCTTCACCGTCCCCCTGCAGCCTATTCACAGGCACAACAGGATCTGGGACCCGGGCTTGCCCAGAGGAGGAACATCTCATGGCTCTCATCCTCGGCAGAGCCTGATTCCGAAAAGGCACACGTCCGGCTCCTTGTCCCACACGGAAGGTGGCAGCCCTGAAAGCTGTTGCTGGTCTTCACCGTCCCCCTGCAGCCTATTCACAGGCACAACAGGATTCAGGACCCGGGCATGCCCAGAGGAGGTACATCTCATGGCTCTCGTCCTCGGCAGAGCCTGATTCCGAAAAGGCACACGTCCGGCTCCTTGTCCCACACGGAAGGTGGCAGCCCTGAAAGCTGTTGCTGGTCTTCACCGTCCCCCTGCAGCCTATTCACAGGCACAACAGGATCTGGTACCCGGGCTTGCCCAGAGGAGGAACATCTCATGGCTCTCATCCTCGGCAGAGCCTGATTCCGAAAAGGCACACGTCCGGCTCCTTGTCCCACACGGAAGGTGGCAGCCCTGAAAGCTGTTGCTGGTCTTCACCGTCCCCCTGCAGCCTATTCACAGGCACAACAGGATTCAGGACCTGGGCATGCCCCGAGGAGGAACATCTCATGGCTCTCGTCCTCGGCAGAGCCTGATTCCGAAAAGGCACACGTCCGGCTCCTTGTCCCACACGGAAGGTGGCAGCCCTGAAAGATGTTGCTGGTCTTCACCGTCCCCCTGCAGCCTATTCACAGGCACAACAGGATCTGGGACCCGGGCTTGCCCAGAGGAGGAACATCTCATGGCTCTCGTCCTCGGCCGAGCCTGATTCCGAAAAGGCACACGTCCGGCTCCTTGTCCCACACGGAAGGTGGCAGCCCTGAAAGCTGTTGCTGGTCTTCACCGTCCCCCTGCAGCCTATTCACATGTACAACAGGATATGGGACCCGGGCTTGCTGAGAGGAGGAACATCTCATGGCTCTCGTCCTCGGCAGAGCCTGATTCCGATAAGGCACACTTCCGGCTCCTTGTCCCACACGGACGGTGGCAGCCCTGAAAGCTGTTGCTGGTCTTCACCGTCCCCCTGCAGCCTATTCACAGGTACAACAGGATCTGGGACCCGGGCTTGCCCAGAGGAGGAACATCTCATGGCTCTCGTCCTCGGTAGAGCCTGATTCCGAAAAGGCACACGTCCGGCTCCTTGTCCCACACGGAAGGTGGCAGCCCTGAAAGCTGTTGCTGGTCTTCACCGTCCCCCTGCAGCCTATTCACAGGCACAACAGGATTCAGGACCCGGGCATGCCCAGAGGAGGAACATCTCATGGCTCTCGTCCTCGGCAGAGCCTGATTCCGAAAAGGCACACGTCCGGCTCCTTGTCCCACACGGAAGGTGGCAGCCCTGAAAGCTGTTGCTGGTCTTCACCGTCCCCCTGCAGCCTATTCACAGGCACAACAGGATCTGGGACCCGGGCTTGCTGAGAGGAGGAACATCTCATGGCTCTCGTCCTCGGCAGAGCCTGATTCCGAAAAGGCACACGTCCGGCTCCTTGTCCCACACGGAAGGTGGCAGCCCTGAAAGCTGTTGCTGGTCTTCACCGTCCCCCTGCAGCCTATTCACAGGCACAACAGGATCTGGGACCCGGGCATGCCCCGAGGAGGAACATCTCATGGCTCTCGTCCTCGGCAGAGCCTGATTCCGAAAAGGCACACGTCCGGCTCCTTGTCCCACACGGAAGGTGGCAGCCCTGAAAGCTGTTGCTGGTCTTCACCATCCCCCTGCAGCCTATTCACAGGCACAACAGGATCTGGGACCCGGGCTTGCCCAGAGGAGGAACATCTCATGGCTCTCGTCCTCGGCAGAGCCTGATTCCGAAAAGGCACACGTCCGGCTCCTTGTCCCACACGGACGGTGGCAGCCCTGAAAGCTGTTGCTGGTCTTCACCGTCCCCCTGCAGCCTATTCACATGTACAACAGGATCTGGGACCCGGGCTTGCTGAGAGGAGGAACATCTCATGGCTCTCGTCCTCGGCAGAGCCTGATTCCGAAAAGGCACACGTCCGGCTCCTTGTCCCACACGGACGGTGGCAGCCCTGAAAGCTGTTGCTGGTCTTCACCGTCCCCCTGCAGCCTATTCACAGGTACAACAGGATCTGGGACCCGGGCTTGCCCAGAGGAGGAACATCTCATGGCTCTCGTCCTCGGTAGAGCCTGATTCCGAAAAGGCACACGTCCGGCTCCTTGTCCCACACGGAAGGTGGCAGCCCTGAAAGCTGTTGCTGGTCTTCACCGTCCCCCTGCAGCCTATTCACAGGCACAACAGGATCTGGGACCCGGGCATGCCCAGAGGAGGAACTTCTCATGGCTCTCGTCCTCGGCAGAGCCTGATTCCGAAAAGGCACACGTCCGGCTCCTTGTCCCACACGGAAGGTGGCAGCCCTGAAAGCTGTTGCTGGTCTTCACCGTCCCCCTGCAGCCTATTCACAGGCACAACAGGATCTGGTACCCGGGCTTGCCCAGAGGAGGAACATCTCATGGCTCTCGTCCTCGGCAGAGCCTGATTCCGAAAAGGCACACGTCCGGCTCCTTGTCCCACACGGAAGGTGCCAGCCCTGAAAGCTGTTGCTGGTCTTCACCGTCCCCCTGCAGCCTATTCACAGGTACAACAGGATATGGGACCCGGGCTTGCCGAGAGGAGGAACATCTCATGGCTCTCGGCCTCGGCAGAGCCTGATTCCGAAAAGGCACACGTCCGGCTCCTTGTCCCACACGGAAGGTGGCAGCCCTGAAAGCTGTTGCTGGTCTTCTCCGTCCCCCTGCAGCCTATTCACAGGCACAACAGGATTCGGGACCCGGGCATGCCCGGAGCAGTAACATCTCATGGCTCTCGTCCTCGGCAGAGTCTGATTCCTGAAAGGCACATGTCCGGCTCCTTGTCCCACACGGAAGGTGGCAGCCCTGAAAGCTGTTGCTGGTCTTCACCGTCCCCCTGCAGCCTATTCACAGGTACAACAGGATCTGGGACCCGGGCTTGCTGAGAGGAGGAACATCTCATGGCTCTCGTCCTCGGCAGAGCCTGATTCCGAAAAGGCACACGTCCGGCTCCTTGTCCCACACGGAAGGTGGCAGCCCTGAAAGCTGTTGCTGGTCTTCACCGTCCCCCTGCAGCCTATTCACAGGCACAACAAGATTCAGGACCCGGGCATGCCCCGAGGAGGAACATCTCATGGCTCTCGTCCTCGGTAGAGCCTGATTCCGAAAAGGCACACGTCCGGCTCCTTGTCCCACACGTAAGGTGGCAGCCCTGAAAGCTGTTGCTGGTCTTCACCGTCCCCCTGCAGCCTATTCACAGGCACAACAGGATCTGGGACCCGGGCTTGCCCAGAGGAGGAACATCTCATGGCTCTCGTCCTCGGCAGAGCCTGATTCCGAAAAGGCACACGTCCGGCTCCTTGTCCCACACGGAAGGTGGCAGCCCTGAAAGCTGTTGCTGGTCTTCACAGTCCCCATGCAGCCTATTCACAGATACAACAGGATCTAGGACCCGGGCTTGCCCAGAGGAGGAACATCTCATGGCTCTCGTCCTCGGTAGAGCCTGATTCCGAAAAGGCACACGTCCGGCTCCTTGTCCCACACGGAAGGTGGCAGCCCTGAAAGATGTTGCTGGTCTTCACCGTCCCCCTGCAGCCTATTCACAGGCACAACAGGATCTGGGACCCGGGCATGCCCAGAGGAGGAACTTCTCATGGATCTCGTCCTCGGCAGAGCCTGATTCCGAAAAGGCACACGTCCGGCTCCTTGTCCCACACGGAAGGTGGCAGCCCTGAAAGCTGTTGCTGGTCTTCACCGTCCCCCTGCAGCCTATTCACAGGTACAACAGGATATGGGACCCGGGCTTGCTGAGAGGAGGAACATCTCATGGCTCTCGTCCTCGGCAGAGCCTGATTCCGAAAAGGCACACGTCCGGCTCCTTGTCCCACACGGAAGATGGCATCCCTGAAAGCTGTTGCTGGTCTTCACCGTCCCCCTGCAGCCTATTCACAGGCACAACAGGATCTGGGACCAGGGCATGCCCGGAGGAGGAACATCTCATGGCTCTCTTCCTCGGCAGAGCCTCTTCCCAAAAAGGCACACGTCCGCCTCCTTGTCCCACACGGAAGGTGGCAGCCCTGAAAGCTGTTGCTGGTCTTCACCATCCCCCTGCAGCCTATTCACAGGCGCAACAGGATTCAGGACCCGGGCATGCCCAGAGGAGGAACATCTCATGGCTCTCGTCCTCGGCAGAGCCTGATTCCGAAAAGGCACACGTCCGGCTCCTTTTCCCACACAGAAGGTGGCAGCCCTGAAAGCTGTTGCTGGTCTTCACCGTCCCCCTGCAGCCTATTCACAGGCACAACAGGATCTGGGACCCGGGCTTGCTGAGAGGAGGAACATCTCATGGCTCTCGTCCTCGGCAGAGCCTGATTCCGAAAAGGCACACGTCCGGCTCCTTGTCCCACACGGAAGGTGGCAGCCCTGAAAGCTGTTGCTGGTCTTCACCGTCCCCCTGCAGCCTATTCACAGGCACAACAGGATTCAGGACCCGGGCATGCCCAGAGGAGGAACATCTCATGGATCTCTTCCTCGGCAGAGCCTGATTCCGAAAAGGCACACGTCCGGCTCCTTGTCCCACACGGAAGGTGGCAGCCCTGAAAGCTGTTGCTGGTCTTCACCGTCCCCCTGCAGCCTATTCACAGGCACAACAGGATCTGGTACCCGGGCTTGCCCAGAGGAGGAACATCTCATGGCTCTCGTCCTCGGCAGAGCCTGATTCCGAAAAGGCACACGTCCGGCTCCTTGTCCCACACGGAAGGTGGCAGCCCTGAAAGCTGTTGCTGGTCTTCACCGTCCCCCTGCAGCCTATTCACAGGCACAACAGGATTCAGGACCCGGGCATGCCCCGAGGAGGAACATCTCATGGCTCTCGTCCTCGGCAGAGCCTGATTCCGAAAAGGCACACGTCCGGCTCCTTGTCCCACACGGAAGGTGGCAGCCCTGAAAGCTGTTGCTGGTCTTCACCGTCCCCCTGCAGCCTATTCACAGGCACAACAGGATCTGGGACCCGGGCTTGCCCAGAGGAGGAACATCTCATGGCTCTCGTCCTCGGCAGAGCCTGATTCCGAAAAGGCACACGTCCGGCTCCTTGTCCCACACGGAAGGTGGCAGCCCTGAAAGCTGTTGCTGGTCTTCACCGTCCCCCTGCAGCCTATTCACAGGTACAACAGGATATGGGACCCGGGCTTGCTGAGAGGAGGAACATCTCATGGCTCTCGTCCTCGGCAGAGCCTGATTCCGAAAAGGCACACTTCCGGCTCCTTGTCCCACACGGAAGGTGGCAGCCCTGAAAGCTGTTGCTGGTCTTCACCGTCCCCCTGCAGCCTATTCACAGGTACAACAGGATCTGGGACCCGGGCATGCCCAGAGGAGGAACTTCTCATGGATCTCGTCCTCGGCAGAGCCTGATTCCGAAAAGGCACACCTCCGGCTCCTTGTCCCACACGGAAGGTGGCAGCCCTGAAAGCTGTTGCTGGTCTTCACCGTCCCCCTGCAGCCTATTCACAGGCACAACAGGATCTGGGACCCGGGCTTGCCCAGAGGAGGAACATCTCATGGCTCTCGTCCTCGGCAGAGTCTGATTCCTGAAAGGCACATGTCCGGCTCCTTGTCCCACACGGAAGGTGGCAGCCCTGAAAGCTGTTGCTGGTCTTCACCGTCCCCCTGCAGCCTATTCACAGGCACAACAGGATTCGGGACCCGGGCATGCCCAGAGGAGGAACATCTCATGGCTCTCGTCCTCGGCAGAGCCTGATTCCGAAAAGGCACACGTCCGGCTCCTTGTCCCACACGGAAGGTGGCAGCCCTGAAAGCTGTTGCTGGTCTTCACCGTCCCCCTGCAGCCTATTCACAGGCACAACAGGATCTGGGACCCGGGCTTGCCCAGAGGAGGAACATCTCATGGCTCTCGTCCTCGGCAGAGCCTGATTCCGAAAAGGCACACGTCCGGCTCCTTGTCCCACACGGAAGGTGGCAGCCCTGAAAGCTGTTGCTGGTCTTCACCGTCCCCCTGCAGCCTATTCACAGGCACAACAGGATCTGGGACCCGGGCATGCCCGGAGGAGTAACATCTCATGGCTCTCGTCCTCGGCAGAGTCTGATTCCTGAAAGGCACATGTCCTGCTCCTTGTCCCACACGGAAGGTGGCAGCCCTGAAAGCTGTTGCTGGTCTTCACCGTCCCCCTGCAGCCTATTCAGAGGCACAACAGGATTCAGGACCCGGGCATGCCCACAGGAGGAACATCTCATGGCTCTCGTCCTCGGCAGAGCCTGATTCCGAAAAGGCACACTTCCGGCTCCTTGTCCCACACAGAAGGTGGCAGCCCTGAAAGCTGTTGCTGGTCTTCACCGTCCCCCTGCAGCCTATTCACAGGCACAACAGGATCTGGGACCCGGGCTTGCTGAGAGGAGGAACATCTCATGGCTCTCATCCTCGGCAGAGCCTGATTCCGAAAAGGCACACGTCCGGCTCCTTGTCCCACACGGAAGGTGGCAGCCCTGAAAGCTGTTGCTGGTCTTCACCGTCCCCCTGCAGCCTATTCACAGGCACAACAGGATCTGGGACCTGGGCATGCCCGGAGGAGGAACATCTCATGGCTCTCTTCCTCGGCAGAGTCTCTTCCCAAAAAGGCACACGTCCGCCTCCTTGTCCCACACGGAAGGTGGCAGCCCTGAAAGCTGTTGCTGGTCTTCACCATCCCCCTGCAGCCTATTCACAGGCACAACAGGATTCAGGACCCGGGCATGCCCAGAGGAGGAACATCTCATGGCTCTCGTCCTCGGCAGAGCCTGATTCCGAAAAGGCACACGTCCGGCTCCTTTTCCCACACAGAAGGTGGCAGCCCTGAAAGCTGTTGCTGGTCTTCACCGTCCCCCTGCAGCCTATTCACAGGCACAACAGGATCTGGGACCCGGGCTTGCTGAGAGGACGAACATCTCATGGCTCTCATCCTCGGCAGAGCCTGATTCCGAAAAGGCACACGTCCGGCTCCTTGTCCCACACGGAAGGTGGCAGCCCTGAAAGCTGTTGCTGGTCTTCACCGTCCCCCTGCAGCCTATTCACAGGCACAACAGGATCTGGGACCCGGGCTTGCCCAGAGGAGGAACATCTCATGGCTCTCGTCCTCGGCAGAGCCTGATTCCGAAAAGGCACACGTCCGGCTCCTTGTCCCACACAGAAGGTGGCAGCCCTGAAAGCTGTTGCTGGTCTTCACCGTCCCCCTGCAGCCTATTCACAGGCACAACAGGATTCAGGACCCGGGCATGCCCCGAGGAGGAACATCTCATGGCTCTCGTCCTCGGCAGAGCCTGATTCCGAAAAGGCACACGTCCGGCTCCTTGTCCCACACGGAAGGTGGCAGCCCTGAAAGCTGTTGCTGGTCTTCACCGTCCCCCTGCAGCCTATTCACAGGTACAACAGGATATGGGACCCGGGCTTGCTGAGAGGAGGAACATCTCATGGCTCTCGTCCTCGGCAGAGCCTGATTCCGAAAAGGCACACTTCCGGCTCCTTGTCCCACACGGACGGTGGCAGCCCTGAAAGCTGTTGCTGGTCTTCACCGTCCCCCTGCAGCCTATTCACAGGCACAACAGGATCTGGGACCCGGGCATGCCCAGAGGAGGAACTTCTCATGGATCTCGTCCTCGGCAGAGCCCGATTCCGAAAAGGCACACCTCCGGCTCCTTGTCCCACAAGGAAGGTGGCAGCCCTGAAAGCTGTTGCTGGTCTTCACCGTCCCCCTGCAGCCTATTCACAGGCACAACAGGATCTGGGACCCGGGCTTGCCCAGAGGAGGAACATCTCATGGCTCTCATCCTCGGCAGAGCCTGATTCCGAAAAGGCACACGTCCGGCTCCTTGTCCCACACGGAAGGTGGCAGCCCTGAAAGCTGTTGCTGGTCTTCACCGTCCCCCTGCAGCCTATTCACAGGCACAACAGGATCTGGGACCCGGGCTTGCTGAGAGGAGGAACATCTCATGGCTCTCATCCTCGGCAGAGCCTGATTCCGAAAAGGCACACGTCCGGCTCCTTGTCCCACACGGAAGGTGGCAGCCCTGAAAGCTGTTGCTGGTCTTCAGCGTCCCCCTGCAGCCTATTCACAGGCACAACAGGATTCAGGACCCGGGCATGCCCAGAGGAGGAACATCTCATGGCTCTCGTCCTCGGCAGAGCCTGATTCCGAAAAGGCACACGTCCGGCTCCTTGTCCCACACGGAAGGTGGCAGCCCTGAAAGCTGTTGCTGGTCTTCACCGTCCCCCTGCAGCCTATTCACAGGCACAACAGGATCTGGGACCTGGGCAAGCCCGGAGGAGGAACATCTCATGGCTCTCTTCCTCGGCAGAGTCTCTTCCCAAAAAGGCACACGTCCGCCTCCTTGTCCCACACGGAAGGTGGCAGCCCTGAAAGCTGTTGCTGGTCTTCACCGTCCCCCTGCAGCCTATTCACAGGCACAACAGGATTCAGGACCCGGGCATGCCCACAGGAGGAACATCTCATGGCTCTCGTCCTCGGCAGAGCCTGATTCCGAAAAGGCACACTTCCGGCTCCTTGTCCCACACGGAAGGTGGCAGCCCTGAAAGCTGTTGCTGGTCTTCACCGTCCCCCTGCAGCCTATTCACAGGCACAACAGGATTCAGGACCCGGGCATGCCCAGAGGAGGAACATCTCATGGCTCTCGTCCTCGGCAGAGCCTGATTCCGAAAAGGCACACGTCCGGCTCCTTTTCCCACACAGAAGGTGGCAGCCCTGAAAGCTGTTGCTGGTCTTCACCGTCCCCCTGCAGCCTATTCACAGGCACAACAGGATCTGGGACCCGGGCTTGCTGAGAGGAGGAACATCTCATGGCTCTCTTCCTCGGCAGAGTCTCTTCCCAAAAAGGCACACGTCCGCCTCCTTGTCCCACACGGAAGGTGGCAGCCCTGAAAGCTGTTGCTGGTCTTCACCGTCCCCCTGCAGCCTATTCACAGGCACAACAGGATCTGGGACCCGGGCTTGCTGAGAGGAGGAACATCTCATGGCTCTCATCCTCGGCAGAGCCTGATTCCGAAAAGGCACACGTCCGGCTCCTTGTCCCACACGGAAGGTGGCAGCCCTGAAAGCTGTTGCTGGTCTTCACCGTCCCCCTGCAGCCTATTCACAGGCACAACAGGATTCAGGACCCGGGCATGCCCAGAGGAGGAACATCTCATGGCTCTCGTCCTCGGCAGAGCCTGATTCCGAAAAGGCACACGTCCGGCTCCTTGTCCCACACGGAAGGTGGCAGCCCTGAAAGCTGTTGCTGGTCTTCACCGTCCCCCTGCAGCCTATTCACAGGCACAACAGGATCTGGTACCCGGGCTTGCCCAGAGGAGGAACATCTCATGGCTCTCGTCCTCGGCAGAGCCTGATTCCGAAAAGGCACACGTCCGGCTCCTTGTCCCACACGGAAGGTGGCAGCCCTGAAAGCTGTTGCTGGTCTTCACCGTCCCCCTGCAGCCTATTCACAGGCACAACAGGATTCAGGACCCGGGCATGCCCCGAGGAGGAACATCTCATGGCTCTCGTCCTCGGCAGAGCCTGATTCCGAAAAGGCACACGTCCGGCTCCTTGTCCCACACGGAAGGTGGCAGCCCTGAAAGCTGTTGCTGGTCTTCACCGTCCCCCTGCAGCCTATTCACAGGCACAACAGGATCTGGGACCCGGGCTTGCCCAGAGGAGGAACATCTCA
Source organism: Astur gentilis (assembly GCF_929443795.1). NCBI lineage: Eukaryota > Metazoa > Chordata > Aves > Accipitriformes > Accipitridae > Astur > Astur gentilis. The sequence goes on along the minus strand of NW_026060877.1, from coordinate 753,046 downwards.
TGGCTCTCGTCCTCGGCAGAGCCTGATTTCGAAAAGGCACACGTCCGGCTCCTTGTCCCACACGGACGGTGGCAGCCCTGAAAGCTGTTGCTGGTCTTCACCGTCCCCCTGCAGCCTATTCACAGGCACAACAGGATCTGGGACCCGGGCTTGCTGAGAGGAGGAACATCTCATGGCTCTCATCCTCGGCAGAGCCTGATTCCGAAAAGGCACACGTCCGGCTCCTTGTCCCACACGGAAGGTAGCAGCCCTGAAAGCTGTTGCTGGTCTTCAGCGTCCCCCTGCAGCCTATTCACAGGCACAACAGGATTCAGGACCCGGGCATGCCCCGAGGAGGAACATCTCATGGCTCTCGTCCTCGGCAGAGCCTGATTCCGAAAAGGCACACGTCCGGCTCCTTGTCCCACACGGAAGGTGGCAGCCCTGAAAGCTGTTGCTGGTCTTCACCGTCCCCCTGCAGCCTATTCACAGGCACAACAGGATCTGGGACCTGGGCATGCCCGGAGGAGGAACATCTCATGGCTCTCTTCCTCGGCAGAGTCTCTTCCCAAAAAGGCACACGTCCGCCTCCTTGTCCCACACGGAAGGTGGCAGCCCTGAAAGCTGTTGCTGGTCTTCACCGTCCCCCTGCAGCCTATTCACAGGCACAACAGGATTCAGGACCCGGGCATGCCCACAGGAGGAACATCTCATGGCTCTCGTCCTCGGCAGAGCCTGATTCCGAAAAGGCACACTTCCGGCTCCTTGTCCCACACGGAAGGTGGCAGCCCTGAAAGCTGTTGCTGGTCTTCACCGTCCCCCTGCAGCCTATTCACAGGCACAACAGGATTCAGGACCCGGGCATGCCCAGAGGAGGAACATCTCATGGCTCTCGTCCTCGGCAGAGCCTGATTCCGAAAAGGCACACGTCCGGCTCCTTTTCCCACACAGAAGGTGGCAGCCCTGAAAGCTGTTGCTGGTCTTCACCGTCCCCCTGCAGCCTATTCACAGGCACAACAGGATCTGGGACCCGGGCTTGCTGAGAGGAGGAACATCTCATGGCTCTCTTCCTCGGCAGAGTCTCTTCCCAAAAAGGCACACGTCCGCCTCCTTGTCCCACACGGAAGGTGGCAGCCCTGAAAGCTGTTGCTGGTCTTCACCGTCCCCCTGCAGCCTATTCACAGGCACAACAGGATCTGGGACCCGGGCTTGCTGAGAGGAGGAACATCTCATGGCTCTCATCCTCGGCAGAGCCTGATTCCGAAAAGGCACACGTCCGGCTCCTTGTCCCACACGGAAGGTGGCAGCCCTGAAAGCTGTTGCTGGTCTTCACCGTCCCCCTGCAGCCTATTCACAGGCACAACAGGATTCAGGACCCGGGCATGCCCAGAGGAGGAACATCTCATGGATCTCGTCCTCGGCAGAGCCTGATTCCGAAAAGGCACACGTCCGGCTCCTTGTCCCACACGGAAGGTGGCAGCCCTGAAAGCTGTTGCTGGTCTTCACCGTCCCCCTGCAGCCTATTCACAGGCACAACAGGATCTGGTACCCGGGCTTGCCCAGAGGAGGAACATCTCATGGCTCTCGTCCTCGGCAGAGCCTGATTCCGAAAAGGCACACGTCCGGCTCCTTGTCCCACACGGAAGGTGGCAGCCCTGAAAGCTGTTGCTGGTCTTCACCGTCCCCCTGCAGCCTATTCACAGGCACAACAGGATTCAGGACCCGGGCATGCCCCGAGGAGGAACATCTCATGGCTCTCGTCCTCGGCAGAGCCTGATTCCGAAAAGGCACACTTCCGGCTCCTTGTCCCACACGGAAGGTGGCAGCCCTGAAAGCTGTTGCTGGTCTTCACCGTCCCCCTGCAGCCTATTCACAGGCACAACAGGATCTGGGACCCGGGCTTGCCCAGAGGAGGAACATCTCATGGCTCTCGTCCTCGGTAGAGCCTGATTCCGAAAAGGCACACGTCCTTCTCCTTGTCCCACACGGAAGGTGGCAGCCCTGAAAGATGTTGCTGGTCTTCACCGTCCCCCTGCAGCCTATTCACAGGCACAACAGGATCTGGGACCCGGGCATGCCCAGAGGAGGAACTTCTCATGGATCTCGTCCTCGGCAGAGCCTGATTCCGAAAAGGCACACGTCCGGCTCCTTGTCCCACACGGAAGGTGGCAGCCCTGAAAGCTGTTGCTGGTCTTCACCGTCCCCCTGCAGCCTATTCACAGGCACAACAGGATCTGGGACCCGGGCTTGCCCAGAGGAGGAACATCTCATGGCTCTCGTCCTCGGCAGAGCCTGATTCCGAAAAGGCACACGTCCGGCTCCTTGTCCCACACGGAAGGTGGCAGCCCTGAAAGCTGTTGCTGGTCTTCACCGTCCCCCTGCAGCCTATTCACAGGCACAACAGGATCTGGGACCCGGGCTTGCTGAGAGGAGGAACATCTCATGGCTCTCATCCTCGGCAGAGCCTGATTCCGAAAAGGCACACGTCCGGCTCCTTGTCCCACACGGAAGGTGGCAGCCCTGAAAGCTGTTGCTGGTCTTCACCGTCCCCCTGCAGCCTATTCACAGGCACAACAGGATTCAGGACCCGGGCATGCCCAGAGGAGGAACATCTCATGGCTCTCGTCCTCGGCAGAGCCTGATTCCGAAAAGGCCCTTTCCGGCTCCTTGTCCCACACGGAAGGTGGCAGCCCTGAAAGCTGTTGCTGGTATTCACCGTCCCCCTGCAGCCTATTCACAGGCACAACAGGATCTGGGACCCGGGCTTGCCCAGAGGAGGAACATCTCATGGCTCTCGTCCTCGGTAGAGCCTGATTCCGAAAAGGCACACGTCCGGCTCCTTGTCCCACACGGAAGGTGGCAGCCCTGAAAGCTGTTGCTGGTCTTCACCGTCCCCCTGCAGCCTATTCACAGGCACAACAGGATTCAGGACCCGGGCATGCCCCGAGGAGGAACATCTCATGGCTCTCGTCCTCGGCAGAGCCTGATTCCGAAAAGGCACACGTCCGGCTCCTTGTCCCACACGGAAGGTGGCAGCCCTGAAAGCTGTTGCTGGTCTTCACCGTCCCCCTGCAGCCTATTCACAGGCACAACAGGATCTGGGACCCGGGCTTGCCCAGAGGAGGAACATCTCATGGCTCTCGTCCTCGGCAGAGCCTGATTCCGAAAAGGCACACGTCCGGCTCCTTGTCCCACACGGAAGGTGGCAGCCCTGAAAGCTGTTGCTGGTCTTCACCGTCCCCCTGCAGCCTATTCACAGGTACAACAGGATATGGGACCTGGGCTTGCTGAGAGGAGGAACATCTCATGGCTCTCATCCTCGGCAGAGCCTGATTCCGAAAAGGCACACTTCCGGCTCCTTGTCCCACACGGACGGTGGCAGCCCTGAAAGCTGTTGCTGGTCTTCACCGTCCCCCTGCAGCCTATTCACAGGCACAACAGGATCTGGGACCCGGGCTTGCCCAGAGGAGGAACATCTCATGGCTCTCGTCCTCGGTAGAGCCTGATTCCGAAAAGGCACACGTCCGGCTCCTTGTCCCACACGGAAGGTGGCAGCCCTGAAAGATGTTGCTGGTCTTCACCGTCCCCCTGCAGCCTATTCACAGGCACAACAGGATCTGGGACCCGGGCATGCCCAGAGTAGGAACTTCTCATGGATCTCGTCCTCGGCAGAGCCTGATTCCGAAAAGGCACACGTCCGGCTCCTTGTCCCACACGGAAGGTGGCAGCCCTGAAAGCTGTTGCTGGTCTTCACCGTCCCCCTGCAGCCTATTCACAGGCACAACAGGATCTGGGACCCGGGCTTGCCCAGAGGAGGAACATCTCATGGCTCTCATCCTCGGCAGAGCCTGATTCCGAAAAGGCACACGTCCGGCTCCTTGTCCCACACGGAAGATGGCAGCCCTGAAAGCTGTTGCTGGTCTTCACCGTCCCCCTGCAGCCTATTCACAGGCACAACAGGATCTGGGACCCGGGCATGCCCGGAGCAGTAACATCTCATGGCTCTCGTCCTCGGCAGAGTCTGATTCCTGAAAGGCACATGTCCGGCTCCTTGTCCCACACGGAAGGTGGCAGCCCTGAAAGCTGTTGCTGGTCTTCACCGTCCCCCTGCAGCCTATTCACAGGCACAACAGGATCTGGGACCCGGGCTTGCCCAGAGGAGGAACATCTCATGGCTCTCGTCCTCGGCAGAGCCTGATTCCGAAAAGGCACACGTCCGGCTCCTTGTCCCACACGGAAGGTGGCAGCCCTGAAAGCTGTTGCTGGTCTTCACCGTCCCCCTGCAGCCTATTCACAGGTACAACAGGATATGGGACCCGGGCTTGCTGAGTGGAGGAACATCTCATGGCTCTCGTCCTCGGCAGAGCCTGATTCCGAAAAGGCACACTTCCGGCTCCTTGTCCCACACGGATGGTGGCAGCCCTGAAAGCTGTTGCTGGTCTTCACCGTCCCCCTGCAGCCTATTCACAGGCACAACAGGATCTGGGACCCGGGCATGGCCAGAGGAGGAACTTCTCATGGATCTCGTCCTCGGCAGAGCCTGATTCCGAAAAGGCACACGTCCGGCTCCTTGTCCCACACGGAAGGTGGCAGCCCTGAAAGCTGTTGCTGGTCTTCACCGTCCCCCTGCAGCCTATTCACAGGCACAACAGGATCTGGGACCCGGGCTTGCCCAGAGGAGGAACATCTCATGGCTCTCATCCTCGGCAGAGCCTGATTCCGAAAAGGCACACGTCCGGCTCCTTGTCCCACACGGAAGGTGGCAGCCCTGAAAGCTGTTGCTGGTCTTCACCGTCCCCCTGCAGCCTATTCACAGGCACAACAGGATTCAGGACCCGGGCATGCCCAGAGGAGGAACATCTCATGGCTCTCGTCCTCGGCAGAGCCTGATTCCGAAAAGGCACACGTCCGGCTCCTTGTCCCACACGGAAGGTGGCAGCCCTGAAAGCTGTTGCTGGTCTTCACCGTCCCCCTGCAGCCTATTCACAGGCACAACAGGATCTGGTACCCGGGCTTGCCCAGAGGAGGAACATCTCATGGCTCTCATCCTCGGCAGAGCCTGATTCCGAAAAGGCACACGTCCGGCTCCTTGTCCCACACGGAAGGTGGCAGCCCTGAAAGCTGTTGCTGGTCTTCACCGTCCCCCTGCAGCCTATTCACAGGCACAACAGGATCTAGGACCCGGGCATGCCCCGAGGAGGAACATCTCATGGCTCTCGTCCTCGGCAGAGCCTGATTCCGAAAAGGCACACGTCCGGCTCCTTGTCCCACACGGAAGGTGGCAGCCCTGAAAGCTGTTGCTGGTCTTCACCGTCCCCCTGCAGCCTATTCACAGGCACAACAGGATCTGGGACCCGGGCTTGCCCAGAGGAGGAACATCTCATGGCTCTCGTCCTCGGCAGAGCCTGATTCCGAAAAGGCACACGTCCGGCTCCTTGTCCCACACGGAAGGTGGCAGCCCTGAAAGCTGTTGCTGGTCTTCACCGTCCCCCTGCAGCCTATTCACATGTACAACAGGATATGGGACCCGGGCTTGCTGAGAGGAGGAACATCTCATGGCTCTCGTCCTCGGCAGAGCCTGATTCCGAAAAGGCACACTTCCGGCTCCTTGTCCCACACGGACGGTGGCAGCCCTGAAAGCTGTTGCTGGTCTTCACCGTCCCCCTGCAGCCTATTCACAGGTACAACAGGATCTGGGACCCGGGCTTGCCCAGAGGAGGAACATCTCATGGCTCTCGTCCTCGGTAGAGCCTGATTCCGAAAAGGCACACGTCCGGCTCCTTGTCCCACACGGAAGGTGGCAGCCCTGAAAGCTGTTGCTGGTCTTCACCGTCCCCCTGCAGCCTATTCACAGGCACAACAGGATTCAGGACCCGGGCATGCCCAGAGGAGGAACATCTCATGGCTCTCGTCCTCGGCAGAGCCTGATTCCGAAAAGGCACACGTCCGGCTCCTTGTCCCACACGGAAGGTGGCAGCCCTGAAAGCTGTTGCTGGTCTTCACCGTCCCCCTGCAGCCTATTCACAGGCACAACAGGATCTGGTACCCGGGCTTGCCCAGAGGAGGAACATCTCATGGCTCTCGTCCTCGGCAGAGCCTGATTCCGAAAAGGCACACGTCCGGCTCCTTGTCCCACACGGAAGGTGGCAGCCCTGAAAGCTGTTGCTGGTCTTCACCGTCCCCCTGCAGCCTATTCACAGGCACAACAGGATTCAGGACCCGGGCATGCCCCGAGGAGGAACATCTCATGGCTCTCGTCCTCGGCAGAGCCTGATTCCGAAAAGGCACACGTCCGGCTCCTTGTCCCACACGGAAGGTGGCAGCCCTGAAAGCTGTTGCTGGTCTTCACCGTCCCCCTGCAGCCTATTCACAGGCACAACAGGATCTGGGACCCGGGCTTGCCCAGAGGAGGAACATCTCATGGCTCTCGTCCTCGGCAGAGCCTGATTCCGAAAAGGCACACTTCCGGCTCCTTGTCCCACACGGAAGGTGGCAGCCCTGAAAGCTGTTGCTGGTCTTCACCGTCCCCCTGCAGCCTATTCACAGGTACAACAGTATCTGGGACCCGGGCTTGCCCAGAGGAGGAACATCTCATGGCTCTCGTCCTCGGTAGAGCCTGATTCCGAAAAGGCACACGTCCGGCTCCTTGTCCCACACGGAAGGTGGCAGCCCTGAAAGATGTTGCTGGTCTTCACCGTCCCCCTGCAGCCTATTCACAGGCACAACAGGATCTGGGACCCGGGCATGCCCAGAGGAGGAACTTCTCATGGCTCTCGTCCTCGGCAGAGCCTGATTCCGAAAAGGCACACGTCCGGCTCCTTGTCCCACACGGAAGGTGGCAGCCCTGAAAGCTGTTGCTGGTCTTCACCGTCCCCCTGCAGCCTATTCACAGGCACAACAGGATTCAGGACCCGGGCTTGCCCAGAGGAGGAACATCTCATGGCTCTCGTCCTCGGCAGAGCCTGATTCCGAAAAGGCACACGTCCGGCTCCTTGTCCCACACGGAAGGTGCCAGCCCTGAAAGCTGTTGCTGGTCTTCACCGTCCCCCTGCAGCCTATTCACAGGTACAACAGGATATGGGACCCGGGCTTGCTGAGAGGAGGAACATCTCATGGCTCTCGGCCTCGGCAGAGCCTGATTCCGAAAAGGCACACGTCCGGCTCCTTGTCCCACACGGACGGTGGCAGCCCTGAAAGCTGTTGCTGGTCTTCACCGTCCCCCTGCAGCCTATTCACAGATACAACAGGATCTGGGACCCGGGCTTGCCCAGAGGAGGAACATCTCATGGCTCTCGTCCTCGGTAGAGCCTGATTCCGAAAAGGCACACGTCCGGCTCCTTGTCCCACATGGAAGGTGGCAGCCCTGAAAGATGTTGCTGGTCTTCACCGTCCCCCTGCAGCCTATTCATAGGCACAACAGGATCTGGGACCCGGGCATGCCCAGAGGAGGAACTTCTCATGGATCTCGTCCTCGGCAGAGCCTGATTCCGAAAAGGCACACGTCCGGCTCCTTGTCCCACACGGAAGGTGGCAGCCCTGAAAGCTGTTGCTGGTCTTCACCGTCCCCCTGCAGCCTATTCACAGGCACAACAAGATTCAGGACCCGGGCATGCCCCGAGGAGGAACATCTCATGGCTCTCGTCCTCGGTAGAGCCTGATTCCGAAAAGGCACACGTCCGGCTCCTTGTCCCACACGGAAGGTGGCAGCCCTGAAAGCTGTTGCTGGTCTTCACCGTCCCCCTGCAGCCTATTCACAGGCACAACAAGATTCAGGACCCGGGCATGCCCAGAGGAGGAACATCTCATGGCTCTCGTCCTCGGCAGAGCCTGATTCCGAAAAGGCACACGTCCGGCTCCTTGTCCCACACGGAAGGTGGCAGCCCTGAAAGCTGTTGCTGGTCTTCACCGTCCCCCTGCAGCCTATTCACAGGCACAACAGGATCTGGTACCCGGGCTTGCCCAGAGGAGGAACATCTCATGGCTCTCGTCCTCGGCAGAGCCTGATTCCGAAAAGGCACACGTCCGGCTCCTTGTCCCACACGGAAGGTGGCAGCCCTGAAAGCTGTTGCTGGTCTTCACCGTCCCCCTGCAGCCTATTCACAGGCACAACAGGATTCAGGACCCGGGCATGCCCCGAGGAGGAACATCTCATGGCTCTCGTCCTCGGCAGAGCCTGATTCCGAAAAGGCACACGTCCGGCTCCTTGTCCCACACGGAAGGTGGCAGCCCTGAAAGCTGTTGCTGGTCTTCACCGTCCCCCTGCAGCCTATTCACAGGCACAACAGGATCTGGGACCCGGGCTTGCCCAGAGGAGGAACATCTCATGGCTCTCGTCCTCGGCAGAGCCTGATTCCGAAAAGGCACACGTCCGGCTCCTTGTCCCACACGGAAGGTGGCAGCCCTGAAAGCTGTTGCTGGTCTTCACCGTCCCCCTGCAGCCTATTCACATGTACAACAGGATCTGGGACCCGGGCTTGCTGAGAGGAGGAACATCTCATGGCTCTCGTCCTCGGCAGAGCCTGATTCCGAAAAGGCACACTTCCGGCTCCTTGTCCCACACGGACGGTGGCAGCCCTGAAAGCTGTTGCTGGTCTTCACCGTCCCCCTGCAGCCTATTCACAGGTACAACAGGATCTGGGACCCGGGCTTGCCCAGAGGAGGAACATCTCATGGCTCTCGTCCTCGGTAGAGCCTGATTCCGAAAAGGCACACGTCCGGCTCCTTGTCCCACACGGAAGGTGGCAGCCCTGAAAGCTGTTGCTGGTCTTCACCGTCCCCCTGCAGCCTATTCACAGGCACAACAGGATCTGGGACCCGGGCATGCCCAGAGGAGGAACTTCTCATGGCTCTCGTCCTCGGCAGAGCCTGATTCCGAAAAGGCACACGTCCGGCTCCTTGTCCCACACGGAAGGTGGCAGCCCTGAAAGCTGTTGCTGGTCTTCACCGTCCCCCTGCAGCCTATTCACAGGCACAACAGGATTCAGGACCCGGGCTTGCCCAGAGGAGGAACATCTCATGGCTCTCGTCCTCGGCAGAGCCTGATTCCGAAAAGGCACACGTCCGGCTCCTTGTCCCACACGGAAGGTGCCAGCCCTGAAAGCTGTTGCTGGTCTTCACCGTCCCCCTGCAGCCTATTCACAGGTACAAGAGGATATGGGACCCGGGCTTGCCCAGAGGAGGAACATCTCATGGCTCTCGGCCTCGGCAGAGCCTGATTCCGAAAAGGCACACGTCCGGCTCCTTGTCCCACACGGACGGTGGCAGCCCTGAAAGCTGTTGCTGGTCTTCACCGTCCCCCTGCAGCCTATTCACAGATACAACAGGATCTGGGACCCGGGCTTGCCCAGAGGAGGAACATCTCATGGCTCTCGTCCTCGGTAGAGCCTGATTCCGAAAAGGCACACGTCCGGCTCCTTGTCCCACACGGAAGGTGGCAGCCCTGAAAGATGTTGCTGGTCTTCACCGTCCCCCTGCAGCCTATTCATAGGCACAACAGGATCTGGGACCCGGGCATGCCCAGAGGAGGAACTTCTCATGGATCTCGTCCTCGGCAGAGCCTGATTCCGAAAAGGCACACGTCCGGCTCCTTGTCCCACACGGAAGGTGGCAGCCCTGAAAGCTGTTGCTGGTCTTCACCGTCCCCCTGCAGCCTATTCACAGGCACAACAAGATTCAGGACCCGGGCATGCCCCGAGGAGGAACATCTCATGGCTCTCGTCCTCGGTAGAGCCTGATTCCGAAAAGGCACACGTCCGGCTCCTTGTCCCACACGGAAGGTGGCAGCCCTGAAAGCTGTTGCTGGTCTTCACCGTCCCCCTGCAGCCTATTCACAGGCACAACAGGATCTGGGACCCGGGCTTGCCCAGAGGAGGAACATCTCATGGCTCTCGTCCTCGGCAGAGCCTGATTCCGAAAAGGCACACGTCCGGCTCCTTGTCCCACACGGAAGGTGGCAGCCCTGAAAGCTGTTGCTGGTCTTCACCGTCCCCCTGCAGCCTAATCACAGGTACAACAGGATCTGGGACCCGGGCTTGCTGAGAGGAGGAACATCTCATGGCTCTCGTCCTCGGCAGAGCCTGATTCCGAAAAGGCACACGTCCGGCTCCTTGTCCCACACGGAAGGTGGCAGCCCTGAAAGCTGTTGCTGGTCTTCACCGTCCCCCTGCAGCCTATTCACAGGCACAACAAGATTCAGGTCCCGGGCATGCCCCGAGGAGGAACATCTCATGGCTCTCGTCCTCGGTAGAGCCTGATTCCGAAAAGGCACACGTCCGGCTCCTTGTCCCACACGGAAGGTGGCAGCCCTGAAAGCTGTTGCTGGTCTTCACCGTCCCCCTGCAGCCTATTCACAGGCACAACAGGATCTGGGACCCGGGCTTGCCCAGAGGAGGAACATCTCATGGCTCTCGTCCTCGGCAGAGCCTGATTCCGAAAAGGCACACGTCCGGCTCCTTGTCCCACACGGAAGGTGGCAGCCCTGAAAGCGGTTGCTGGTCTTCACAGTCCCCATGCAGCCTATTCACAGATACAACAGGATCTGGGACCCGGGCTTGCCCAGAGGAGGAACATCTCATGGCTCTCGTCCTCGGTAGAGCCTGATTCCGAAAAGGCACACGTCCGGCTCCTTGTCCCACACGGGAGGTGGCAGCCCTGAAAGATGTTGCTGGTCTTCACCGTCGCCCTGCAGCCTATTCACAGGCACAACAGGATCTGGGACCCGGGCATGCCCAGAGGAGGAACTTCTCATGGATCTCGTCCTCGGCAGAGCCTGATTCCGAAAAGGCACACGTCCGGCTCCTTGTCCCACACGGAAGGTGGCAGCCCTGAAAGCTGTTGCTGGTCTTCACCGTCCCCCTGCAGCCTATTCACAGGCACAACAGGATTCGGGACCTGGGCATGCCCAGAGGAGGAACATCTCATGGATCTCTTCCTCGGCAGAGCCTGATTCCGAAAAGGCACACGTCCGGCTCCTTGTCCCACACGGAAGGTGGCAGCCCTGAAAGATGTTGCTGGTCTTCACCGTCCCCCTGCAGCCTATTCACAGGCACAACAGGATCTGGGACCCGGGCTTGCCCGGAGGAGGAACATCTCATGGCTCTCGTCCTCGGCAGAGTCTGATTCCTGAAAGGCACATGTCCGGCTCCTTGTCCCACACGGAAGGTGGCAGCCCTGAAAGCTGTTGCTGGTCTTCACCATCCCCCTGCAGCCTATTCACAGGCACAACAGGATTCAGGACCCGGGCATGCCCAGAGGAGGAACATCTCATGGCTCTCGTCCTCGGCAGAGCCTGATTCCGAAAAGGCACACGTCCGGCTCCTTGTCCCACACGGAAGGTGGCAGCCCTGAAAGCTGTTGCTGGTCTTCACCGTCCCCCTGCAGCCTATTCACAGGCACAACAGGATTCAGGACCCGGGCATGCCCCGAGGAGGAACATCTCATGGCTCTCGTCCTCGGCAGAGCCTGATTCCGAAAAGGCACACGTCCGGCTCCTTGTCCCACACGGAAGGTGGCAGCCCTGAAAGCTGTTGCTGGTCTTCACCGTCCCCCTGCAGCCTATTCACAGGCACAACAGGATTCAGGACCCGGGCTTGCCCAGAGGAGGAACATCTCATGGCTCTCGTCCTCGGTAGAGCCTGATTCCGAAAAGGCACACGTCCGGCTCCTTGTCCCACACGGAAGGTGGCAGCCCTGAAAGATGTTGCTGGTCTTCACCGTCCCCCTGCAGCCTATTCACAGGTACAACAGGATCTGGGACCCGGGCTTTCTGAGAGGAGGAACATCTCATGGCTCTCGTCCTCGGCAGAGCCTGATTCCGAAAAGGCAAACGTCCGGCTCCTTGTCCCACACGGAAGGTGGCAGCCCTGAAAGCTGTTGCTGGTCTTCACCATCCCCCTGCAGCCTATTCACAGGCACAACAGGATTCAGGACCCGGGCATGCCCAGAGGAGGAACATCTCATGGCTCTCGTCCTCGGCAGAGCCTGATTCCGAAAAGGCACACGTCCGGCTCCTTGTCCCACACGGAAGGTGGCAGCCCTGAAAGCTGTTGCTGGTCTTCACCGTCCCCCTGCAGCCTATTCACAGGCACAACAGGATCTGGGATGTGGGCTTGCCCAGAGGAGGAACTTCTCATGGATCTCATCCTCGGCAGAGCCTGATTCCGAAAAGGCACACGTCCGGCTCCTTGTCCCACACGGAAGATGGCAGCCCTGAAAGCTGTTGCTGGTCTTCACCGTCCCCCTGCAGCCTATTCACAGGCTCAACAGGATCTGGGACCCGGGCATGCCCTGAGGAGGAACATCTCATGGCTCTCGTCCTCGGCAGAGTCTGATTCCTGAAAGGCACATGTCCGGCTCCTTGTCCCACAAGGAAGGTGGCAGCCCTGAAAGCTGTTGCTGGTCTTCACCGTCCCCCTGCAGCCTATTCACAGGCACAACAGGATCTGGGACCCGGGCATGCCCAGAGGAGGAACATCTCATGGCTCTCGTCCTCGGCAGAGCCTGATTCCGAAAAGGCACACGTCCGGCTCCTTGTCCCACAAGGAAGGTGGCAGCCCTGAAAGCTGTTGCTGGTCTTCACCGTCCCCCTGCAGCCTATTCACAGGCACAACAGGATTCAGGACCCGGGCTTGCCCAGAGGAGGAACATCTCATGGCTCTCGTCCTCGGCAGAGCCTGATTCCGAAAAGGCACACGTCCGGCTCCTTGTCCCACACGGAAGGTGGCAGCCCTGAAAGCTGTTGCTGGTCTTCACCGTCCCCCTGCAGCCTATTCACAGGTACAACAGGATATGGGACCCGGGCTTGCTGAGAGGAGGAACATCTCATGGCTCTCGTCCTCGGCAGAGCCTGATTCCGAAAAGGCACACTTCCGGCTCCTTGTCCCACACGGACGGTGGCAGCCCTGAAAGCTGTTGCTGGTCTTCACCGTCCCCCTGCAGCCTATTCACAGATACAACAGGATCTGGGACCCGGGCTTGCCCAGAGGAGGAACATCTCATGGCTCTCGTCCTCGGTAGAGCCTGATTCCGAAAAGGCACACGTCCGGCTCCTTGTCCCACACGGAAGGTGGCAGCCCTGAAAGATGTTGCTGGTCTTCACCGTCCCCCTGCAGCCTATTCACAGGTACAACAGGATCTGGGACCCGGGCTTTCTGAGAGGAGGAACATCTCATGGCTCTCGTCCTCGGCAGAGCCTGATTCCGAAAAGGCAAACGTCCGGCTCCTTGTCCCACACGGAAGGTGGCAGCCCTGAAAGCTGTTGCTGGTCTTCACCGTCCCCCTGCAGCCTATTCACAGGCACAACAGGATCTGGGACCCGGGCATGCCCGGAGGAGGAACATCTCATGGCTCTCGTCCTCGGCAGAGTCTGATTCCTGAAAGGCACATGTCCGGCTCCTTGTCCCACACGGAAGGTGGCAGCCCTGAAAGCTGTTGCTGGTCTTCACCATCCCCCTGCAGCCTATTCACAGGCACAACAGGATTCAGGACCCGGGCATGTCCAGAGGAGGAACATCTCATGGCTCTCGTCCTCGGCAGAGCCTGATTCCGAAAAGGCACACGTCCGGCTCCTTGTCCCACACGGAAGGTGGCAGCCCTGAAAGCTGTTGCTGGTCTTCACCGTCCCCCTGCAGCCTATTCACAGGCACAACAGGATCTGGGATGTGGGCTTGCCCAGAGGAGGAACTTCTCATGGATCTCATCCTCGGCAGAGCCTGATTCCGAAAAGGCACACGTCCGGCTCCTTGTCCCACACGGAAGGTGGCAGCCCTGAAAGCTGTTGCTGGTCTTCACCGTCCCCCTGCAGCCTATTCACAGGCACAACAGGATCTGGGACCCGGGCATGCCCGGAGGAGTAACATCTCATGGCTCTCGTCCTCGGCAGAGTCTGATTCCTGAAAGGCACATGTCCGGCTCCTTGTCCCACATGGAAGGTGGCAGCCCTGAAAGCTGTTGCTGGTCTTCACCGTCCCCCTGCAGCCTATTCACAGGTACAACAGGATCTGGGACCCGGGCTTGCTGAGAGGAGGAACATCTCATGGCTCTCGTCCTCGGCAGAGCCTGATTCCGAAAAGGCACACGTCCGGCTCCTTGTCCCACACGGAAGGTGGCAGCCCTGAAAGCTGTTGCTGGTCTTCACCGTCCCCCTGCAGCCTATTCACAGGCTCAACAGGATCTGGGACCCGGGCTTGCCCAGAGGAGGAACATCTCATGGCTCTCGTCCTCGGCGGAGCCTGATTCCGAAAAGGCACACGTCCGGCTCCTTGTCCCACACGGAAGGTGGCAGCCCTGAAAGCTGTTGCTGGTCTTCACCATCCCCCTGCAGCCTATTCAAAGGCACAACAGGATTCAGGACCCGGGCATGCCCCGAGGAGGAACATCTCATGGCTCTCGTCCTCGGCAGAGCCTGATTCCGAAAAGGCACACGTCCGGCTCCTTGTCCCACACGGAAGGTGCCAGCCCTGAAAGCTGTTGCTGGTCTTCACCGTCCCCCTGCAGCCTATTCACAGGTACAAGAGGATATGGGACCCGGGCCTGCCCAGAGGAGGAACATCTCATGGCTCTCGGCCTCGGCAGAGCCTGATTCCGAAAAGGCACACGTCCGGCTCCTTGTCCCACACGGACGGTGGCAGCCCTGAAAGCTGTTGCTGGTCTTCACCGTCCCCCTGCAGCCTATTCACAGATACAACAGGATCTGGGACCCGGGCTTGCCCAGAGGAGGAACATCTCATGGCTCTCGTCCTCGGCAGAGCCTGATTCCGAAAAGGCACACGTCCGGCTCCTTGTCCCACACGGAAGGTGGCAGCCCTGAAAGATGTTGCTGGTCTTCACCGTCCCCCTGCAGCCTATTCATAGGCACAACAGGATCTGGGACCCGGGCATGCCCAGAGGAGGAACTTCTCATGGATCTCGTCCTCGGCAGAGCCTGATTCCGAAAAGGCACACGTCCGGCTCCTTGTCCCACACGGAAGGTGGCAGCCCTGAAAGCTGTTGCTGGTCTTCACCGTCCCCCTGCAGCCTATTCACAGGCACAACAAGATTCAGGACCCGGGCATGCCCCGAGGAGGAACATCTCATGGCTCTCGTCCTCGGTAGAGCCTGATTCCGAAAAGGCACACGTCCGGCTCCTTGTCCCACACGGAAGGTGGCAGCCCTGAAAGCTGTTGCTGGTCTTCACCGTCCCCCTGCAGCCTATTCACAGGCACAACAGGATCTGGGACCCGGGCTTGCCCAGAGGAGGAACATCTCATGGCTCTCGTCCTCGGCAGAGCCTGATTCCGAAAAGGCACACGTCCGGCTCCTTGTCCCACACGGAAGGTGGCAGCCCTGAAAGCTGTTGCTGGTCTTCACCGTCCCCCTGCAGCCTATTCACAGGTACAACAGGATCTGGGACCCGGGCTTGCCCAGAGGAGGAACATCTCATGGCTCTCGTCCTCGGCAGAGCCTGATTCCGAAAAGGCACACGTCCGGCTCCTTGTCCCACACGGAAGGTGGCAGCCCTGAAAGCTGTTGCTGGTCTTCACAGTCCCCATGCAGCCTATTCACAGATACAACAGGATCTGGGACCCGGGCTTGCTGAGAGGAGGAACATCTCATGGCTCTCGTCCTCGGTAGAGCCTGATTCCGAAAAGGCACACGTCCGGCTCCTTGTCCCACACGGAAGGTGGCAGCCCTGAAAGATGTTGCTGGTCTTCACCGTCGCCCTGCAGCCTATTCACAGGCACAACAGGATCTGGGACCCGGGCATGCCCAGAGGAGGAACTTCTCATGGATCTCGTCCTCGGCAGAGCCTGATTCCGAAAAGGCACACGTCCGGCTCCTTGTCCCACACGGAAGGTGGCAGCCCTGAAAGCTGTTGCTGGTCTTCACCGTCCCCCTGCAGCCTATTCACAGGCACAACAGGATTCGGGACCTGGGCATGCCCAGAGGAGGAACATCTCATGGATCTCTTCCTCGGCAGAGCCTGATTCCGAAAAGGCACACGTCCGGCTCCTTGTCCCACACGGAAGGTGGCAGCCCTGAAAGATGTTGCTGGTCTTCACCGTCCCCCTGCAGCCTATTCACAGGCACAACAGGATCTGGGACCCGGGCATGCCCGGAGGAGGAACATCTCATGGCTCTCGTCCTCGGCAGAGTCTGATTCCTGAAAGGCACATGTCCGGCTCCTTGTCCCACACGGAAGGTGGCAGCCCTGAAAGCTGTTGCTGGTCTTCACCATCCCCCTGCAGCCTATTCACAGGCACAACAGGATTCAGGACCCGGGCATGCCCAGAGGAGGAACATCTCATGGCTCTCGTCCTCGGCAGAGCCTGATTCCGAAAAGGCACACGTCCGGCTCCTTGTCCCACACGGAAGGTGGCAGCCCTGAAAGCTGTTGCTGGTCTTCACCGTCCCCCTGCAGCCTATTCACAGGCACAACAGGATTCAGGACCCGGGCATGCCCCGAGGAGGAACATCTCATGGCTCTCGTCCTCGGCAGAGCCTGATTCCGAAAAGGCACACGTCCGGCTCCTTGTCCCACACGGAAGGTGGCAGCCCTGAAAGCTGTTGCTGGTCTTCACCGTCCCCCTGCAGCCTATTCACAGGCACAACAGGATTCAGGACCCGGGCTTGCCCAGAGGAGGAACATCTCATGGCTCTCGTCCTCGGTAGAGCCTGATTCCGAAAAGGCACACGTCCGGCTCCTTGTCCCACACGGAAGGTGGCAGCCCTGAAAGATGTTGCTGGTCTTCACCGTCCCCCTGCAGCCTATTCACAGGCACAACAGGATCTGGGACCCGGGCATGCCCAGAGGAGGAACTTCTCATGGATCTCGTCCTCGGCAGAGCCTGATTCCGAAAAGGCACACGTCCGGCTCCTTGTCCCACACGGAAGGTGGCAGCCCTGAAAGCTGTTGCTGGTCTTCACCGTCCCCCTGCAGCCTATTCACAGGCACAACAGGATTCGGGACCTGGGCATGCCCAGAGGAGGAGCATCTCATGGATCTCTTCCTCGGCAGAGCCTGATTCCGAAAAGGCACACGTCCGGCTCCTTGTCCCACACGGAAGGTGGCAGCCCTGAAAGATGTTGCTGGTCTTCACCGTCCCCCTGCAGCCTATTCACAGGTACAACAGGATCTGGGACCCGGGCTTTCTGAGAGGAGGAACATCTCATGGCTCTCGTCCTCGGCAGAGCCTGATTCCGAAAAGGCACACGTCCGGCTCCTTGTCCCACACGGAAGGTGGCAGCCCTGAAAGCTGTTGCTGGTCTTCACCATCCCCCTGCAGCCTATTCACAGGCACAACAGGATTCAGGACCCGGGCATGCCCAGAGGAGGAACATCTCATGGCTCTCGTCCTCGGCAGAGCCTGATTCCGAAAAGGCACACGTCCGGCTCCTTGTCCCACACGGAAGGTGGCAGCCCTGAAAGCTGTTGCTGGTCTTCACCGTCCCCCTGCAGCCTATTCACAGGCACAACAGGATCTGGGACCCGGGCTTGCCCAGAGGAGGAACATCTCATGGCTCTCATCCTCGGCAGAGCCTGATTCCGAAAAGGCACACGTCCGGCTCCTTGTCCCACACGGAAGGTGGCAGCCCTGAAAGCTGTTGCTGGTCTTCACCGTCCCCCTGCAGCCTATTCACAGGCACAACAGGATTCAGGACCCGGGCATGCCCAGAGGAGGAACATCTCATGGCTCTCGTCCTCGGCAGAGCCTGATTCCGAAAAGGCACACGTCCGGCTCCTTGTCCCACACGGAAGGTGGCAGCCCTGAAAGCTGTTGCTGGTCTTCACCGTCCCCCTGCAGCCTATTCACAGGCACAACAGGATCTGGTACCCGGGCTTGCCCAGAGGAGGAACATCTCATGGCTCTCATCCTCGGCAGAGCCTGATTCCGAAAAGGCACACGTCCGGCTCCTTGTCCCACACGGAAGGTGGCAGCCCTGAAAGCTGTTGCTGGTCTTCACCGTCCCCCTGCAGCCTATTCACAGGCACAACAGGATCTAGGACCCGGGCATGCCCCGAGGAGGAACATCTCATGGCTCTCGTCCTCGGCAGAGCCTGATTCCGAAAAGGCACACGTCCGGCTCCTTGTCCCACACGGACGGTGGCAGCCCTGAAAGCTGTTGCTGGTCTTCACCGTCCCCCTGCAGCCTATTCACAGGCACAACAGGATCTGGGACCCGGGCTTGCCCAGAGGAGGAACATCTCATGGCTCTCGTCCTCGGCAGAGCCTGATTCCGAAAAGGCACACGTCCGGCTCCTTGTCCCACACGGAAGGTGGCAGCCCTGAAAGCTGTTGCTGGTCTTCACCGTCCCCCTGCAGCCTATTCACATGTACAACAGGATATGGGACCCGGGCTTGCTGAGAGGAGGAACATCTCATGGCTCTCGTCCTCGGCAGAGCCTGATTCCGAAAAGGCACACGTCCGGCTCCTTGTCCCACACGGACGGTGGCAGCCCTGAAAGCTGTTGCTGGTCTTCACCGTCCCCCTGCAGCCTATTCACAGGTACAACAGGATCTGGGACCCGGGCTTGCCCAGAGGAGGAACATCTCATGGCTCTCGTCCTCGGTAGAGACTGATTCCGAAAAGGCACACGTCCGGCTCCTTGTCCCACACGGAAGGTGGCAGCCCTGAAAGCTGTTGCTGGTCTTCACCGTCCCCCTGCAGCCTATTCACAGGCACAACAGGATTCAGGACCCGGGCATGCCCAGAGGAGGAACATCTCATGGCTCTCGTCCTCGGCAGAGCCTGATTCCGAAAAGGCACACGTCCGGCTCCTTGTCCCACACGGAAGGTGGCAGCCCTGAAAGCTGTTGCTGGTCTTCACCGTCCCCCTGCAGCCTATTCACAGGCACAACAGGATCTGGTACCCGGGCTTGCCCAGAGGAGGAACATCTCATGGCTCTCGTCCTCGGCAGAGCCTGATTCCGAAAAGGCACACGTCCGGCTCCTTGTCCCACACGGAAGGTGGCAGCCCTGAAAGCTGTTGCTGGTCTTCACCGTCCCCCTGCAGCCTATTCACAGGCACAACAGGATTCAGGACCCGGGCATGCCCCGAGGAGGAACATCTCATGGCTCTCGTCCTCGGCAGAGCCTGATTCCGAAAAGGCACACGTCCGGCTCCTTGTCCCACACGGAAGGTGGCAGCCCTGAAAGCTGTTGCTGGTCTTCACCGTCCCCCTGCAGCCTATTCACAGGCACAACAGGATCTGGGACCCGGGCTTGCCCAGAGGAGGAACATCTCATGGCTCTCGTCCTCGGCAGAGCCTGATTCCGAAAAGGCACACGTCCGGCTCCTTGTCCCACACGGACGGTGGCAGCCCTGAAAGCTGTTGCTGGTCTTCACCGTCCCCCTGCAGCCTATTCACATGTACAACAGGATCTGGGACCCGGGCTTGCTGAGAGGAGGAACATCTCATGGCTCTCGTCCTCGGCAGAGCCTGATTCCGAAAAGGCACACTTCCGGCTCCTTGTCCCACACGGAAGGTGGCAGCCCTGAAAGCTGTTGCTGGTCTTCACCGTCCCCCTGCAGCCTATTCACAGGTACAACAGGATCTGGGACCCGGGCTTGCCCAGAGGAGGAACATCTCATGGCTCTCGTCCTCGGTAGAGCCTGATTCCGAAAAGGCACACGTCCGGCTCCTTGTCCCACACGGAAGGTGGCAGCCCTGAAAGATGTTGCTGGTCTTCACCGTCCCCCTGCAGCCTATTCACAGGCACAACAGGATCTGGGACCCGGGCATGCCCAGAGGAGGAACTTCTCATGGCTCTCGTCCTCGGCAGAGCCTGATTCCGAAAAGGCACACGTCCGGCTCCTTGTCCCACACGGAAGGTGGCAGCCCTGAAAGCTGTTGCTGGTCTTCACCGTCCCCCTGCAGCCTATTCACAGGCACAACAGGATTCAGGACCCGGGCTTGCCCAGAGGAGGAACATCTCATGGCTCTCGTCCTCGGCAGAGCCTGATTCCGAAAAGGCACACGTCCGGCTCCTTGTCCCACACGGAAGGTGCCAGCCCTGAAAGCTGTTGCTGGTCTTCACCGTCCCCCTGCAGCCTATTCACAGGTACAACAGGATATGGGACCCGGGCTTGCTGAGAGGAGGAACATCTCATGGCTCTCGGCCTCGGCAGAGCCTGATTCCGAAAAGGCACACGTCCGGCTCCTTGTCCCACACGGACGGTGGCAGCCCTGAAAGCTGTTGCTGGTCTTCACCGTCCCCCTGCAGCCTATTCACAGATACAACAGGATCTGGGACCCAGGCTTGCCCAGAGGAGGAACATCTCATGGCTCTCGTCCTCGGTAGAGCCTGATTCCGAAAAGGCACACGTCCGGCTCCTTGTCCCACATGGAAGGTGGCAGCCCTGAAAGATGTTGCTGGTCTTCACCGTCCCCCTGCAGCCTATTCATAGGCACAACAGGATCTGGGACCCGGGCATGCCCAGAGGAGGAACTTCTCATGGCTCTCGTCCTCGGCAGAGCCTGATTCCGAAAAGGCACACGTCCGGCTCCTTGTCCCACACGGAAGGTGGCAGCCCTGAAAGCTGTTGCTGGTCTTCACCGTCCCCCTGCAGCCTATTCACAGGCACAACAAGATTCAGGACCCGGGCATGCCCCGAGGAGGAACATCTCATGGCTCTCGTCCTCGGTAGAGCCTGATTCCGAAAAGGCACACGTCCGGCTCCTTGTCCCACACGGAAGGTGGCAGCCCTGAAAGCTGTTGCTGGTCTTCACCGTCCCCCTGCAGCCTATTCACAGGCACAACAGGATTCAGGACCCGGGCATGCCCAGAGGAGGAACATCTCATGGCTCTCGTCCTCGGCAGAGCCTGATTCCGAAAAGGCACACGTCCGGCTCCTTGTCCCACACGGAAGGTGGCAGCCCTGAAAGCTGTTGCTGGTCTTCACCGTCCCCCTGCAGCCTATTCACAGGCACAACAGGATCTGGTACCCGGGCTTGCCCAGAGGAGGAACATCTCATGGCTCTCGTCCTCGGCAGAGCCTGATTCCGAAAAGGCACACGTCCGGCTCCTTGTCCCACACGGAAGGTGGCAGCCCTGAAAGCTGTTGCTGGTCTTCACCGTCCCCCTGCAGCCTATTCACAGGCACAACAGGATTCAGGACCCGGGCATGCCCCGAGGAGGAACATCTCATGGCTCTCGTCCTCGGTAGAGCCTGATTCCGAAAAGGCACACGTCCGGCTCCTTGTCCCACACGGAAGGTGGCAGCCCTGAAAGCTGTTGCTGGTCTTCACCGTCCCCCTGCAGCCTATTCACAGGCACAACAGGATCTGGGACCCGGGCTTGCCCAGAGGAGGAACATCTCATGGCTCTCGTCCTCGGCAGAGCCTGATTCCGAAAAGGCACACGTCCGGCTCCTTGTCCCACACGGACGGTGGCAGCCCTGAAAGCTGTTGCTGGTCTTCACCGTCCCCCTGCAGCCTATTCACATGTACAACAGGATCTGGGACCCGGGCTTGCTGAGAGGAGGAACATCTCATGGCTCTCGTCCTCGGCAGAGCCTGATTCCGAAAAGGCACACTTCCGGCTCCTTGTCCCACACGGACGGTGGCAGCCCTGAAAGCTGTTGCTGGTCTTCACCGTCCCCCTGCAGCCTATTCACAGGTACAACAGGATCTGGGACCCGGGCTTGCCCAGAGGAGGAACATCTCATGGCTCTCGTCCTCGGTAGAGCCTGATTCCGAAAAGGCACACGTCCGGCTCCTTGTCCCACACGGAAGGTGGCAGCCCTGAAAGCTGTTGCTGGTCTTCACCGTCCCCCTGCAGCCTATTCACAGGCACAACAGGATCTGGGACCCGGGCATGCCCAGAGGAGGAACTTCTCATGGCTCTCGTCCTCGGCAGAGCCTGATTCCGAAAAGGCACACGTCCGGCTCCTTGTCCCACACGGAAGGTGGCAGCCCTGAAAGCTGTTGCTGGTCTTCACCGTCCCCCTGCAGCCTATTCACAGGCACAACAGGATTCAGGACCCGGGCTTGCCCAGAGGAGGAACATCTCATGGCTCTCGTCCTCGGCAGAGCCTGATTCCGAAAAGGCACACGTCCGGCTCCTTGTCCCACACGGAAGGTGCCAGCCCTGAAAGCTGTTGCTGGTCTTCACCGTCCCCCTGCAGCCTATTCACAGGTACAAGAGGATATGGGACCCGGGCTTGCCCAGAGGAGGAACATCTCATGGCTCTCGTCCTCGGCAGAGCCTGATTCCGAAAAGGCACACGTCCGGCTCCTTGTCCCACACGGACGGTGGCAGCCCTGAAAGCTGTTGCTGGTCTTCACCGTCCCCCTGCAGCCTATTCACAGATACAACAGGATCTGGGACCCGGGCTTGCCCAGAGGAGGAACATCTCATGGCTCTCGTCCTCGGCAGAGCCTGATTCCGAAAAGGCACACGTCCGGCTCCTTGTCCCACACGGAAGGTGGCAGCCCTGAAAGCTGTTGCTGGTCTTCACCGTCCCCCTGCAGCCTATTCACAGGCACAACAGGATCTGGGATGTGGGCTTGCCCAGAGGAGGAACTTCTCATGGATCTCATCCTCGGCAGAGCCTGATTCCGAAAAGGCACACGTCCGGCTCCTTGTCCCACACGGAAGATGGCAGCCCTGAAAGCTGTTGCTGGTCTTCACCGTCCCCCTGCAGCCTATTCACAGGCACAACAGGATCTGGGACCCGGGCATGCCCGGAGGAGTAACATCTCATGGCTCTCGTCCTCGGCAGAGTCTGATTCCTGAAAGGCACATGTCCGGCTCCTTGTCCCACATGGAAGGTGGCAGCCCTGAAAGCTGTTGCTGGTCTTCACCGTCCCCCTGCAGCCTATTCACAGGTACAACAGGATCTGGGACCCGGGCTTGCTGAGAGGAGGAACATCTCATGGCTCTCGTCCTCGGCAGAGCCTGATTCCGAAAAGGCACACGTCCGGCTCCTTGTCCCACACGGAAGGTGGCAGCCCTGAAAGCTGTTGCTGGTCTTCACCATCCCCCTGCAGCCTATTCACAGGCACAACAGGATTCAGGACCCGGGCATGCCCAGAGGAGGAACATCTCATGGCTCTCGTCCTCGGCAGAGCCTGATTCCGAAAAGGCACACGTCCGGCTCCTTGTCCCACACGGAAGGTGGCAGCCCTGAAAGCTGTTGCTGGTCTTCACCGTCCCCCTGCAGCCTATTCACAGGCACAACAGGATCTGGGATGTGGGCTTGCCCAGAGGAGGAACTTCTCATGGATCTCATCCTCGGCAGAGCCTGATTCCGAAAAGGCACACGTCCGGCTCCTTGTCCCACACGGAAGATGGCAGCCCTGAAAGCTGTTGCTGGTCTTCACCGTCCCCCTGCAGCCTATTCACAGGCTCAACAGGATCTGGGACCCGGGCATGCCCGGAGGAGTAACATCTCATGGCTCTCGTCCTCGGCAGAGTCTGATTCCTGAAAGGCACATGTCCGGCTCCTTGTCCCACAAGGAAGGTGGCAGCCCTGAAAGCTGTTGCTGGTCTTCACCGTCCCCCTGCAGCCTATTCACAGGCACAACAGGATCTGGGACCCGGGCATGCCCAGAGGAGGAACATCTCATGGCTCTCGTCCTCGGCAGAGCCTGATTCCGAAAAGGCACACGTCCGGCTCCTTGTCCCACAAGGAAGGTGGCAGCCCTGAAAGCTGTTGCTGGTCTTCACCGTCCCCCTGCAGCCTATTCACAGGCACAACAGGATTCAGGACCCGGGCTTGCCCAGAGGAGGAACATCTCATGGCTCTCGTCCTCGGCAGAGCCTGATTCCGAAAAGGCACACGTCCGGCTCCTTGTCCCACACGGAAGGTGGCAGCCCTGAAAGCTGTTGCTGGTCTTCACCGTCCCCCTGCAGCCTATTCACAGGCACAACAAGATTCAGGACCCGGGCATGCCCCGAGGAGGAACATCTCATGGCTCTCGTCCTCGGTAGAGCCTGATTCCGAAAAGGCACACGTCCGGCTCCTTGTCCCACACGGAAGGTGGCAGCCCTGAAAGCTGTTGCTGGTCTTCACCGTCCCCCTGCAGCCTATTCACAGGCACAACAGGATTCAGGACCCGGGCATGCCCAGAGGAGGAACATCTCATGGCTCTCGTCCTCGGCAGAGCCTGATTCCGAAAAGGCACACGTCCGGCTCCTTGTCCCACACGGAAGGTGGCAGCCCTGAAAGCTGTTGCTGGTCTTCACCGTCCCCCTGCAGCCTATTCACAGGCACAACAGGATCTGGTACCCGGGCTTGCCCAGAGGAGGAACATCTCATGGCTCTCGTCCTCGGCAGAGCCTGATTCCGAAAAGGCACACGTCCGGCTCCTTGTCCCACACGGAAGGTGGCAGCCCTGAAAGCTGTTGCTGGTCTTCACCGTCCCCCTGCAGCCTATTCACAGGCACAACAGGATTCAGGACCCGGGCATGCCCCGAGGAGGAACATCTCATGGCTCTCGTCCTCGGCAGAGCCTGATTCCGAAAAGGCACACGTCCGGCTCCTTGTCCCACACGGAAGGTGGCAGCCCTGAAAGCTGTTGCTGGTCTTCACCGTCCCCCTGCAGCCTATTCACAGGCACAACAGGATCTGGGACCCGGGCTTGCCCAGAGGAGGAACATCTCATGGCTCTCGTCCTCGGCAGAGCCTGATTCCGAAAAGGCACACGTCCGGCTCCTTGTCCCACACGGACGGTGGCAGCCCTGAAAGCTGTTGCTGGTCTTCACCGTCCCCCTGCAGCCTATTCACAGGTACAACAGGATCTGGGACCCGGGCTTGCTGAGAGGAGGAACATCTCATGGCTCTCGTCCTCGGCAGAGCCTGATTCCGAAAAGGCACACTTCCGGCTCCTTGTCCCACACGGACGGTGGCAGCCCTGAAAGCTGTTGCTGGTCTTCACCGTCCCCCTGCAGCCTATTCACAGGTACAACAGGATCTGGGACCCGGGCTTGCCCAGAGGAGGAACATCTCATGGCTCTCGTCCTCGGTAGAGCCTGATTCCGAAAAGGCACACGTCCGGCTCCTTGTCCCACACGGAAGGTGGCAGCCCTGAAAGCTGTTGCTGGTCTTCACCGTCCCCCTGCAGCCTATTCACAGGCACAACAGGATCTGGGACCCGGGCATGCCCAGAGGAGGAACTTCTCATGGCTCTCGTCCTCGGCAGAGCCTGATTCCGAAAAGGCACACGTCCGGCTCCTTGTCCCACACGGAAGGTGGCAGCCCTGAAAGCTGTTGCTGGTCTTCACCGTCCCCCTGCAGCCTATTCACAGGCACAACAGGATTCAGGACCCGGGCTTGCCCAGAGGAGGAACATCTCATGGCTCTCGTCCTCGGCAGAGCCTGATTCCGAAAAGGCACACGTCCGGCTCCTTGTCCCACACGGAAGGTGCCAGCCCTGAAAGCTGTTGCTGGTCTTCACCGTCCCCCTGCAGCCTATTCACAGGTACAAGAGGATATGGGACCCGGGCTTGCCCAGAGGAGGAACATCTCATGGCTCTCGGCCTCGGCAGAGCCTGTTTCCGAAAAGGCACACGTCCGGCTCCTTGTCCCACACGGACGGTGGCAGCCCTGAAAGCTGTTGCTGGTCTTCACCGTCCCCCTGCAGCCTATTCACAGATACAACAGGATCTGGGACCCGGGCTTGCCCAGAGGAGGAACATCTCATGGCTCTCGTCCTCGGTAGAGCCTGATTCCGAAAAGGCACACGTCCGGCTCCTTGTCCCACACGGAAGGTGGCAGCCCTGAAAGCTGTTGCTGGTCTTCACCGTCCCCCTGCAGCCTATTCACAGGCACAACAGGATCTGGGATGTGGGCTTGCCCAGAGGAGGAACTTCTCATGGATCTCGTCCTCGGCAGAGCCTGATTCCGAAAAGGCACACGTCCGGCTCCTTGTCCCACACGGAAGATGGCAGCCCTGAAAGCTGTTGCTGGTCTTCACCGTCCCCCTGCAGCCTATTCACAGGCACAACAGGATCTGGGACCCGGGCATGCCCGGAGGAGTAACATCTCATGGCTCTCGTCCTCGGCAGAGTCTGATTCCTGAAAGGCACATGTCCGGCTCCTTGTCCCACATGGAAGGTGGCAGCCCTGAAAGCTGTTGCTGGTCTTCACCGTCCCCCTGCAGCCTATTCACAGGTACAACAGGATCTGGGACCCGGGCTTGCTGAGAGGAGGAACATCTCATGGCTCTCGTCCTCGGCAGAGCCTGATTCCGAAAAGGCACACGTCCGGCTCCTTGTCCCACACGGAAGGTGGCAGCCCTGAAAGCTGTTGCTGGTCTTCACCATCCCCCTGCAGCCTATTCACAGGCACAACAGGATTCAGGACCCGGGCATGCCCAGAGGAGGAACATCTCATGGCTCTCGTCCTCGGCAGAGCCTGATTCCGAAAAGGCACACGTCCGGCTCCTTGTCCCACACGGAAGGTGGCAGCCCTGAAAGCTGTTGCTGGTCTTCACCGTCCCCCTGCAGCCTATTCACAGGCACAACAGGATCTGGGATGTGGGCTTGCCCAGAGGAGGAACTTCTCATGGATCTCATCCTCGGCAGAGCCTGATTCCGAAAAGGCACACGTCCGGCTCCTTGTCCCACACGGAAGATGGCAGCCCTGAAAGCTGTTGCTGGTCTTCACCGTCCCCCTGCAGCCTATTCACAGGCTCAACAGGATCTGGGACCCGGGCATGCCCGGAGGAGTAACATCTCATGGCTCTCGTCCTCGGCAGAGTCTGATTCCTGAAAGGCACAGGTCCGGCTCCTTGTCCCACAAGGAAGGTGGCAGCCCTGAAAGCTGTTGCTGGTCTTCACCGTCCCCCTGCAGCCTATTCACAGGCACAACAGGATCTGGGACCCGGGCATGCCCAGAGGAGGAACATCTCATGGCTCTCGTCCTCGGCAGAGCCTGATTCCGAAAAGGCACACGTCCGGCTCCTTGTCCCACAAGGAAGGTGGCAGCCCTGAAAGCTGTTGCTGGTCTTCACCGTCCCCCTGCAGCCTATTCACAGGCACAACAGGATTCAGGACCCGGGCTTGCCCAGAGGAGGAACATCTCATGGCTCTCGTCCTCGGCAGAGCCTGATTCCGAAAAGGCACACGTCCGGCTCCTTGTCCCACACGGAAGGTGGCAGCCCTGAAAGCTGTTGCTGGTCTTCACCGTCCCCCTGCAGCCTATTCACAGGTACAACAGGATATGGGACCCGGGCTTGCTGAGAGGAGGAACATCTCATGGCTCTCGTCCTCGGCAGAGCCTGATTCCGAAAAGGCACACTTCCGGCTCCTTGTCCCACACGGACGGTGGCAGCCCTGAAAGCTGTTGCTGGTCTTCACCGTCCCCCTGCAGCCTATTCACAGATACAACAGGATCTGGGACCCGGGCTTGCCCAGAGGAGGAACATCTCATGGCTCTCGTCCTCGGTAGAGCCTGATTCCGAAAAGGCACACGTCCGGCTCCTTGTCCCACACGGAAGGTGGCAGCCCTGAAAGATGTTGCTGGTCTTCACCGTCCCCCTGCAGCCTATTCACAGGTACAACAGGATCTGGGACCCGGGCTTTCTGAGAGGAGGAACATCTCATGGCTCTCGTCCTCGGCAGAGCCTGATTCCGAAAAGGCAAACGTCCGGCTCCTTGTCCCACACGGAAGGTGGCAGCTCTGAAAGCTGTTGCTGGTCTTCACCGTCCCCCTGCAGCCTATTCACAGGCACAACAGGATCTGGGACCCGGGCATGCCCGGAGGAGGAACATCTCATGGCTCTCGTCCTCGGCAGAGTCTGATTCCTGAAAGGCACATGTCCGGCTCCTTGTCCCACACGGAAGGTGGCAGCCCTGAAAGCTGTTGCTGGTCTTCACCATCCCCCTGCAGCCTATTCACAGGCACAACAGGATTCAGGACCCGGGCATGTCCAGAGGAGGAACATCTCATGGCTCTCGTCCTCGGCAGAGCCTGATTCCGAAAAGGCACACGTCCGGCTCCTTGTCCCACACGGAAGGTGGCAGCCCTGAAAGCTGTTGCTGGTCTTCACCGTCCCCCTGCAGCCTATTCACAGGCACAACAGGATCTGGGATGTGGGCTTGCCCAGAGGAGGAACTTCTCATGGATCTCATCCTCGGCAGAGCCTGATTCCGAAAAGGCACACGTCCGGCTCCTTGTCCCACACGGAAGATGGCAGCCCTGAAAGCTGTTGCTGGTCTTCACCGTCCCCCTGCAGCCTATTCACAGGCACAACAGGATCTGGGACCCGGGCATGCCCGGAGGAGTAACATCTCATGGCTCTCGTCCTCGGCAGAGTCTGATTCCTGAAAGGCACATGTCCGGCTCCTTGTCCCACATGGAAGGTGGCAGCCCTGAAAGCTGTTGCTGGTCTTCACCGTCCCCCTGCAGCCTATTCACAGGTACAACAGGATCTGGGACCCGGGCTTGCTGAGAGGAGGAACATCTCATGGCTCTCGTCCTCGGCAGAGCCTGATTCCGAAAAGGCACACGTCCGGCTCCTTGTCCCACACGGAAGGTGGCAGCCCTGAAAGCTGTTGCTGGTCTTCACCGTCCCCCTGCAGCCTATTCACAGGCTCAACAGGATCTGGGACCCGGGCTTGCCCAGAGGAGGAACATCTCATGGCTCTCGTCCTCGGCGGAGCCTGATTCCGAAAAGGCACACGTCCGGCTCCTTGTCCCACACGGAAGGTGGCAGCCCTGAAAGCTGTTGCTGGTCTTCACCATCCCCCTGCAGCCTATTCAAAGGCACAACAGGATTCAGGACCCGGGCATGCCCCGAGGAGGAACATCTCATGGCTCTCGTCCTCGGCAGAGCCTGATTCCGAAAAGGCACACGTCCGGCTCCTTGTCCCACACGGAAGGTGCCAGCCCTGAAAGCTGTTGCTGGTCTTCACCGTCCCCCTGCAGCCTATTCACAGGTGCAAGAGGATATGGGACCCGGGCCTGCCCAGAGGAGGAACATCTCATGGCTCTCGGCCTCGGCAGAGCCTGATTCCGAAAAGGCACACGTCCGGCTCCTTGTCCCACACGGACGGTGGCAGCCCTGAAAGCTGTTGCTGGTCTTCACCGTCCCCCTGCAGCCTATTCACAGATACAACAGGATCTGGGACCCGGGCTTGCCCAGAGGAGGAACATCTCATGGCTCTCGTCCTCGGCAGAGCCTGATTCCGAAAAGGCACACGTCCGGCTCCTTGTCCCACACGGAAGGTGGCAGCCCTGAAAGATGTTGCTGGTCTTCACCGTCCCCCTGCAGCCTATTCATAGGCACAACAGGATCTGGGACCCGGGCATGCCCAGAGGAGGAACTTCTCATGGATCTCGTCCTCGGCAGAGCCTGATTCCGAAAAGGCACACGTCCGGCTCCTTGTCCCACACGGAAGGTGGCAGCCCTGAAAGCTGTTGCTGGTCTTCACCGTCCCCCTGCAGCCTATTCACAGGCACAACAAGATTCAGGACCCGGGCATGCCCCGAGGAGGAACATCTCATGGCTCTCGTCCTCGGTAGAGCCTGATTCCGAAAAGGCACACGTCCGGCTCCTTGTCCCACACGGAAGGTGGCAGCCCTGAAAGCTGTTGCTGGTCTTCACCGTCCCCCTGCAGCCTATTCACAGGCACAACAGGATCTGGGACCCGGGCTTGCCCAGAGGAGGAACATCTCATGGCTCTCGTCCTCGGCAGAGCCTGATTCCGAAAAGGCACACGTCCGGCTCCTTGTCCCACACGGAAGGTGGCAGCCCTGAAAGCTGTTGCTGGTCTTCACCGTCCCCCTGCAGCCTATTCACAGGTACAACAGGATCTGGGACCCGGGCTTGCCCAGAGGAGGAACATCTCATGGCTCTCGTCCTCGGCAGAGCCTGATTCCTAAAAGGCACACGTCCGGCTCCTTGTCCCACACGGAAGGTGGCAGCCCTGAAAGCTGTTGCTGGTCTTCACAGTCCCCATGCAGCCTATTCACAGATACAACAGGATCTGGGACCCGGGCTTGCTGAGAGGAGGAACATCTCATGGCTCTCGTCCTCGGTAGAGCCTGATTCCGAAAAGGCACACGTCCGGCTCCTTGTCCCACACGGAAGGTGGCAGCCCTGAAAGATGTTGCTGGTCTTCACCGTCGCCCTGCAGCCTATTCACAGGCACAACAGGATCTGGGACCCGGGCATGCCCAGAGGAGGAACTTCTCATGGATCTCGTCCTCGGCAGAGCCTGATTCCGAAAAGGCACACGTCCGGCTCCTTGTCCCACACGGAAGGTGGCAGCCCTGAAAGCTGTTGCTGGTCTTCACCGTCCCCCTGCAGCCTATTCACAGGCACAACAGGATTCGGGACCTGGGCATGCCCAGAGGAGGAACATCTCATGGATCTCTTCCTCGGCAGAGCCTGATTCCGAAAAGGCACACGTCCGGCTCCTTGTCCCACACGGAAGGTGGCAGCCCTGAAAGATGTTGCTGGTCTTCACCGTCCCCCTGCAGCCTATTCACAGGCACAACAGGATCTGGGACCCGGGCATGCCCGGAGGAGGAACATCTCATGGCTCTCGTCCTCGACAGAGTCTGATTCCTGAAAGGCACATGTCCGGCTCCTTGTCCCACACGGAAGGTGGCAGCCCTGAAAGCTGTTGCTGGTCTTCACCATCCCCCTGCAGCCTATTCACAGGTACAACAGGATATGGGACCCGGGCATGCCCAGAGGAGGAACATCTCATGGCTCTCGTCCTCGGCAGAGCCTGATTCCGAAAAGGCACACGTCCGGCTCCTTGTCCCACACGGAAGGTGGCAGCCCTGAAAGCTGTTGCTGGTCTTCACCGTCCCCCTGCAGCCTATTCACAGGCACAACAGGATTCAGGACCCGGGCATGCCCCGAGGAGGAACATCTCATGGCTCTCGTCCTCGGCAGAGCCTGATTCCGAAAAGGCACACGTCCGGCTCCTTGTCCCACACGGAAGGTGGCAGCCCTGAAAGCTGTTGCTGGTCTTCACCGTCCCCCTGCAGCCTATTCACAGGCACAACAGGATTCAGGACCCGGGCTTGCCCAGAGGAGGAACATCTCATGGCTCTCGTCCTCGGTAGAGCCTGATTCCGAAAAGGCACACGTCCGGCTCCTTGTCCCACACGGAAGGTGGCAGCCCTGAAAGATGTTGCTGGTCTTCACCGTCCCCCTGCAGCCTATTCACAGGCACAACAGGATCTGGGACCCGGGCATGCCCAGAGGAGGAACTTCTCATGGATCTCGTCCTCGGCAGAGCCTGATTCCGAAAAGGCACACGTCCGGCTCCTTGTCCCACACGGAAGGTGGCAGCCCTGAAAGCTGTTGCTGGTCTTCACCGTCCCCCTGCAGCCTATTCACAGGCACAACAGGATTCGGGACCTGGGCATGCCCAGAGGAGGAGCATCTCATGGATCTCTTCCTCGGCAGAGCCTGATTCCGAAAAGGCACACGTCCGGCTCCTTGTCCCACACGGAAGGTGGCAGCCCTGAAAGATGTTGCTGGTCTTCACCGTCCCCCTGCAGCCTATTCACAGGTACAACAGGATCTGGGACCCGGGCTTTCTGAGAGGAGGAACATCTCATGGCTCTCGTCCTCGGCAGAGCCTGATTCCGAAAAGGCACACGTCCGGCTCCTTGTCCCACACGGAAGGTGGCAGCCCTGAAAGCTGTTGCTGGTCTTCACCATCCCCCTGCAGCCTATTCACAGGCACAACAGGATTCAGGACCCGGGCATGCCCAGAGGAGGAACATCTCATGGCTCTCGTCCTCGGCAGAGCCTGATTCCGAAAAGGCACACGTCCGGCTCCTTGTCCCACACGGAAGGTGGCAGCCCTGAAAGCTGTTGCTGGTCTTCACCGTCCCCCTGCAGCCTATTCACAGGCACAACAGGATCTGGGATGTGGGCTTGCCCAGAGGAGGAACTTCTCATGGATCTCATCCTCGGCAGAGCCTGATTCCGAAAAGGCACACGTCCGGCTCCTTGTCCCACACGGAAGGTGGCAGCCCTGAAAGATGTTGCTGGTCTTCACCGTCCCCCTGCAGCCTATTCACAGGTACAACAGGATCTGGGACCCGGGCTTTCTGAGAGGAGGAACATCTCATGGCTCTCGTCCTCGGCAGAGCCTGATTCCGAAAAGGCAAACGTCCGGCTCCTTGTCCCACACGGAAGGTGGCAGCCCTGAAAGCTGTTGCTGGTCTTCACCGTCCCCCTGCAGCCTATTCACAGGCACAACAGGATCTGGGACCCGGGCATGCCCGGAGGAGGAACATCTCATGGCTCTCGTCCTCGGCAGAGTCTGATTCCTGAAAGGCACATGTCCGGCTCCTTGTCCCACACGGAAGGTGGCAGCCCTGAAAGCTGTTGCTGGTCTTCACCATCCCCCTGCAGCCTATTCACAGGCACAACAGGATTCAGGACCCGGGCATGCCCAGAGGAGGAACATCTCATGGCTCTCGTCCTCGGCAGAGCCTGATTCCGAAAAGGCACACGTCCGGCTCCTTGTCCCACACGGAAGGTGGCAGCCCTGAAAGCTGTTGCTGGTCTTCACCGTCCCCCTGCAGCCTATTCACAGGCACAACAGGATCTGGGATGTGGGCTTGCCCAGAGGAGGAACTTCTCATGGATCTCATCCTCGGCAGAGCCTGATTCCGAAAAGGCACACGTCCGGCTCCTTGTCCCACACGGAAGATGGCAGCCCTGAAAGCTGTTGCTGGTCTTCACCGTCCCCCTGCAGCCTATTCACAGGCACAACAGGATCTGGGACCCGGGCATGCCCGGAGGAGTAACATCTCATGGCTCTCGTCCTCGGCAGAGTCTGATTCCTGAAAGGCACATGTCCGGCTCCTTGTCCCACATGGAAGGTGGCAGCCCTGAAAGCTGTTGCTGGTCTTCACCGTCCCCCTGCAGCCTATTCACAGGTACAACAGGATCTGGGACCCGGGCTTGCTGAGAGGAGGAACATCTCATGGCTCTCGTCCTCGGCAGAGCCTGATTCCGAAAAGGCACACGTCCGGCTCCTTGTCCCACACGGAAGGTGGCAGCCCTGAAAGCTGTTGCTGGTCTTCACCGTCCCCCTGCAGCCTATTCACAGGCTCAACAGGATCTGGGACCCGGGCTTGCCCAGAGGAGGAACATCTCATGGCTCTCGTCCTCGGCGGAGCCTGATTCCGAAAAGGCACACGTCCGGCTCCTTGTCCCACACGGAAGGTGGCAGCCCTGAAAGCTGTTGCTGGTCTTCACCATCCCCCTGCAGCCTATTCAAAGGCACAACAGGATTCAGGACCCGGGCATGCCCCGAGGAGGAACATCTCATGGCTCTCGTCCTCGGCAGAGCCTGATTCCGAAAAGGCACACGTCCGGCTCCTTGTCCCACACGGAAGGTGCCAGCCCTGAAAGCTGTTGCTGGTCTTCACCGTCCCCCTGCAGCCTATTCACAGGTACAAGAGGATATGGGACCCGGGCCTGCCCAGAGGAGGAACATCTCATGGCTCTCGGCCTCGGCAGAGCCTGATTCCGAAAAGGCACACGTCCGGCTCCTTGTCCCACACGGACGGTGGCAGCCCTGAAAGCTGTTGCTGGTCTTCACCGTCCCCCTGCAGCCTATTCACAGATACAACAGGATCTGGGACCCGGGCTTGCCCAGAGGAGGAACATCTCATGGCTCTCGTCCTCGGCAGAGCCTGATTCCGAAAAGGCACACGTCCGGCTCCTTGTCCCACACGGAAGGTGGCAGCCCTGAAAGCTGTTGCTGGTCTTCACCGTCCCCCTGCAGCCTATTCATAGGCACAACAGGATCTGGGACCCGGGCATGCCCAGAGGAGGAACTTCTCATGGCTCTCGTCCTCGGCAGAGCCTGATTCCGAAAAGGCACACGTCCGGCTCCTTGTCCCACACGGAAGGTGGCAGCCCTGAAAGCTGTTGCTGGTCTTCACCGTCCCCCTGCAGCCTATTCACAGGCACAACAAGATTCAGGACCCGGGCATGCCCCGAGGAGGAACATCTCATGGCTCTCGTCCTCGGTAGAGCCTGATTCCGAAAAGGCACACGTCCGGCTCCTTGTCCCACACGGAAGGTGGCAGCCCTGAAAGCTGTTGCTGGTCTTCACCGTCCCCCTGCAGCCTATTCACAGGCACAACAGGATCTGGGATGTGGGCTTGCCCAGAGGAGGAACTTCTCATGGATCTCATCCTCGGCAGAGCCTGATTCCGAAAAGGCACACGTCCGGCTCCTTGTCCCACACGGAAGGTGGCAGCCCTGAAAGATGTTGCTGGTCTTCACCGTCCCCCTGCAGCCTATTCACAGGTACAACAGGATCTGGGACCCGGGCTTTCTGAGAGGAGGAACATCTCATGGCTCTCGTCCTCGGCAGAGCCTGATTCCGAAAAGGCAAACGTCCGGCTCCTTGTCCCACACGGAAGGTGGCAGCCCTGAAAGCTGTTGCTGGTCTTCACCGTCCCCCTGCAGCCTATTCACAGGTACAACAGGATCTGGGACCCGGGCATGCCCGGAGGAGGAACATCTCATGGCTCTCGTCCTCGGCAGAGTCTGATTCCTGAAAGGCACATGTCCGGCTCCTTGTCCCACACGGAAGGTGGCAGCCCTGAAAGCTGTTGCTGGTCTTCACCATCCCCCTGCAGCCTATTCACAGGCACAACAGGATTCAGGACCCGGGCATGCCCAGAGGAGGAACATCTCATGGCTCTCGTCCTCGGCAGAGCCTGATTCCGAAAAGGCACACGTCCGGCTCCTTGTCCCACACGGAAGGTGGCAGCCCTGAAAGCTGTTGCTGGTCTTCACCGTCCCCCTGCAGCCTATTCACAGGCACAACAGGATCTGGGATGTGGGCTTGCCCAGAGGAGGAACTTCTCATGGATCTCATCCTCGGCAGAGCCTGATTCCGAAAAGGCACACGTCCGGCTCCTTGTCCCACACGGAAGATGGCAGCCCTGAAAGCTGTTGCTGGTCTTCACCGTCCCCCTGCAGCCTATTCACAGGCACAACAGGATCTGGGACCCGGGCATGCCCGGAGGAGTAACATCTCATGGCTCTCGTCCTCGGCAGAGTCTGATTCCTGAAAGGCACATGTCCGGCTCCTTGTCCCACATGGAAGGTGGCAGCCCTGAAAGCTGTTGCTGGTCTTCACCGTCCCCCTGCAGCCTATTCACAGGTACAACAGGATCTGGGACCCGGGCTTGCTGAGAGGAGGAACATCTCATGGCTCTCGTCCTCGGCAGAGCCTGATTCCGAAAAGGCACACGTCCGGCTCCTTGTCCCACACGGAAGGTGGCAGCCCTGAAAGCTGTTGCTGGTCTTCACCGTCCCCCTGCAGCCTATTCACAGGCTCAACAGGATCTGGGACCCGGGCTTGCCCAGAGGAGGAACATCTCATGGCTCTCGTCCTCGGCGGAGCCTGATTCCGAAAAGGCACACGTCCGGCTCCTTGTCCCACACGGAAGGTGGCAGCCCTGAAAGCTGTTGCTGGTCTTCACCATCCCCCTGCAGCCTATTCAAAGGCACAACAGGATTCAGGACCCGGGCATGCCCCGAGGAGGAACATCTCATGGCTCTCGTCCTCGGCAGAGCCTGATTCCGAAAAGGCACACGTCCGGCTCCTTGTCCCACACGGAAGGTGCCAGCCCTGAAAGCTGTTGCTGGTCTTCACCGTCCCCCTGCAGC
Organism: Astur gentilis; assembly: GCF_929443795.1. Classification (NCBI taxonomy): domain Eukaryota; kingdom Metazoa; phylum Chordata; class Aves; order Accipitriformes; family Accipitridae; genus Astur; species Astur gentilis. Next base: position 717,467 of record NW_026060877.1, on the reverse strand, counting down.
CTATTCACAGGTACAAGAGGATATGGGACCCGGGCCTGCCCAGAGGAGGAACATCTCATGGCTCTCGGCCTCGGCAGAGCCTGATTCCGAAAAGGCACACGTCCGGCTCCTTGTCCCACACGGACGGTGGCAGCCCTGAAAGCTGTTGCTGGTCTTCACCGTCCCCCTGCAGCCTATTCACAGATACAACAGGATCTGGGACCCGGGCTTGCCCAGAGGAGGAACATCTCATGGCTCTCGTCCTCGGCAGAGCCTGATTCCGAAAAGGCACACGTCCGGCTCCTTGTCCCACACGGAAGGTGGCAGCCCTGAAAGATGTTGCTGGTCTTCACCGTCCCCCTGCAGCCTATTCATAGGCACAACAGGATCTGGGACCCGGGCATGCCCAGAGGAGGAACTTCTCATGGCTCTCGTCCTCGGCAGAGCCTGATTCCGAAAAGGCACACGTCCGGCTCCTTGTCCCACACGGAAGGTGGCAGCCCTGAAAGCTGTTGCTGGTCTTCACCGTCCCCCTGCAGCCTATTCACAGGCACAACAAGATTCAGGACCCGGGCATGCCCCGAGGAGGAACATCTCATGGCTCTCGTCCTCGGTAGAGCCTGATTCCGAAAAGGCACACGTCCGGCTCCTTGTCCCACACGGAAGGTGGCAGCCCTGAAAGCTGTTGCTGGTCTTCACCGTCCCCCTGCAGCCTATTCACAGGTACAACAGGATCTGGGACCCGGGCTTGCCCAGAGGAGGAACATCTCATGGCTCTCGTCCTCGGCAGAGCCTGATTCCGAAAAGGCACACGTCCGGCTCCTTGTCCCACACGGAAGGTGGCAGCCCTGAAAGCTGTTGCTGGTCTTCACCGTCCCCCTGCAGCCTATTCACAGGTACAACAGGATCTGGGACCCGGGCTTGCTGAGAGGAGGAAAATCTCATGGCTCTCGTCCTCGGCAGAGCCTGATTCCGAAAAGGCACACGTCCGGCTCCTTGTCCCACACGGAAGGTGGCAGCCCTGAAAGCTGTTGCTGGTCTTCACCGTCCCCCTGCAGCCTATTCACAGGCACAACAAGATTCAGGACCCGGGCATGCCCCGAGGAGGAACATCTCATGGCTCTCGTCCTCGGTAGAGCCTGATTCCGAAAAGGCACACGTCCGGCTCCTTGTCCCACACGGAAGGTGGCAGCCCTGAAAGCTGTTGCTGGTCTTCACCGTCCCCCTGCAGCCTATTCACAGGCACAACAGGATCTGGGACCCGGGCTTGCCCAGAGGAGGAACATCTCATGGCTCTCGTCCTCGGCAGAGCCTGATTCCGAAAAGGCACACGTCCGGCTCCTTGTCCCACACGGAAGGTGGCAGCCCTGAAAGCTGTTGCTGGTCTTCACAGTCCCCATGCAGCCTATTCACAGATACAACAGGATCTGGGACCCGGGCTTGCCCAGAGGAGGAACATCTCATGGCTCTCGTCCTCGGTAGAGCCTGATTCCGAAAAGGCACACGTCCGGCTCCTTGTCCCACACGGAAGGTGGCAGCCCTGAAAGATGTTGCTGGTCTTCACCGTCGCCCTGCAGCCTATTCACAGGCACAACAGGATCTGGGACCCGGGCATGCCCAGAGGAGGAACTTCTCATGGATCTCGTCCTCGGCAGAGCCTGATTCCGAAAAGGCACACGTCCGGCTCCTTGTCCCACACGGAAGGTGGCAGCCCTGAAAGCTGTTGCTGGTCTTCACCGTCCCCCTGCAGCCTATTCACAGGCACAACAGGATTCGGGACCTGGGCATGCCCAGAGGAGGAACATCTCATGGATCTCTTCCTCGGCAGAGCCTGATTCCGAAAAGGCACACGTCCGGCTCCTTGTCCCACACGGAAGGTGGCAGCCCTGAAAGATGTTGCTGGTCTTCACCGTCCCCCTGCAGCCTATTCACAGGCACAACAGGATCTGGGACCCGGGCATGCCCGGAGGAGGAACATCTCATGGCTCTCGTCCTCGGCAGAGTCTGATTCCTGAAAGGCACATGTCCGGCTCCTTGTCCCACACGGAAGGTGGCAGCCCTGAAAGCTGTTGCTGGTCTTCACCATCCCCCTGCAGCCTATTCACAGGCACAACAGGATTCAGGACCCGGGCATGCCCAGAGGAGGAACATCTCATGGCTCTCGTCCTCGGCAGAGCCTGATTCCGAAAAGGCACACGTCCGGCTCCTTGTCCCACACGGAAGGTGGCAGCCCTGAAAGCTGTTGCTGGTCTTCACCGTCCCCCTGCAGCCTATTCACAGGCACAACAGGATTCAGGACCCGGGCATGCCCCGAGGAGGAACATCTCATGGCTCTCGTCCTCGGCAGAGCCTGATTCCGAAAAGGCACACGTCCGGCTCCTTGTCCCACACGGAAGGTGGCAGCCCTGAAAGCTGTTGCTGGTCTTCACCGTCCCCCTGCAGCCTATTCACAGGCACAACAGGATTCAGGACCCGGGCTTGCCCAGAGGAGGAACATCTCATGGCTCTCGTCCTCGGTAGAGCCTGATTCCGAAAAGGCACACGTCCGGCTCCTTGTCCCACACGGAAGGTGGCAGCCCTGAAAGATGTTGCTGGTCTTCACCGTCCCCCTGCAGCCTATTCACAGGCACAACAGGATCTGGGACCCGGGCATGCCCAGAGGAGGAACTTCTCATGGATCTCATCCTCGGCAGAGCCTGATTCCGAAAAGGCACACGTCCGGCTCCTTGTCCCACAAGGAAGGTGGCAGCCCTGAAAGCTGTTGCTGGTCTTCACCGTCCCCCTGCAGCCTATTCACAGGCACAACAGGATTCGGGACCTGGGCATGCCCAGAGGAGGAGCATCTCATGGATCTCTTCCTCGGCAGAGCCTGATTCCGAAAAGGCACACGTCCGGCTCCTTGTCCCACACGGAAGGTGGCAGCCCTGAAAGATGTTGCTGGTCTTCACCGTCCCCCTGCAGCCTATTCACAGGTACAACAGGATCTGGGACCCGGGCTTTCTGAGAGGAGGAACATCTCATGGCTCTCGTCCTCGGCAGAGCCTGATTCCGAAAAGGCAAACGTCCGGCTCCTTGTCCCACACGGAAGGTGGCAGCCCTGAAAGCTGTTGCTGGTCTTCACCATCCCCCTGCAGCCTATTCACAGGCACAACAGGATTCAGGACCCGGGCATGCCCAGAGGAGGAACATCTCATGGCTCTCGTCCTCGGCAGAGCCTGATTCCGAAAAGGCACACGTCCGGCTCCTTGTCCCACACGGAAGGTGGCAGCCCTGAAAGCTGTTGCTGGTCTTCACCGTCCCCCTGCAGCCTATTCACAGGCACAACAGGATCTGGGATGTGGGCTTGCCCAGAGGAGGAACTTCTCATGGATCTCATCCTCGGCAGAGCCTGATTCCGAAAAGGCACACGTCCGGCTCCTTGTCCCACACGGAAGATGGCAGCCCTGAAAGCTGTTGCTGGTCTTCACCGTCCCCCTGCAGCCTATTCTCAGGCTCAACAGGATCTGGGACCCGGGCATGCCCGGAGGAGTAACATCTCATGGCTCTCGTCCTCGGCAGAGTCTGATTCCTGAAAGGCACATGTCCGGCTCCTTGTCCCACATGGAAGGTGGCAGCCCTGAAAGCTGTTGCTGGTCTTCACCGTCCCCCTGCAGCCTATTCACAGGCACAACAGGATCTGGGACCCGGGCATGCCCAGAGGAGGAACATCTCATGGCTCTCGTCCTCGGCAGAGCCTGATTCCGAAAAGGCACACGTCCGGCTCCTTGTCCCACAAGGAAGGTGGCAGCCCTGAAAGCTGTTGCTGGTCTTCACCGTCCCCCTGCAGCCTATTCACAGGCACAACAGGATCTGGGACCCGGGCATGCCCAGAGAAGGAACTTCTCATGGCTCTCGTCCTCGGCAGAGCCTGATTCCGAAAAGGCACACGTCCGGCTCCTTGTCCCACACGGAAGGTGGCAGCCCTGAAAGCTGTTGCTGGTCTTCACCGTCCCCCTGCAGCCTATTCACAGGCACAACAGGATTCAGGACCCGGGCTTGCCCAGAGGAGGAACATCTCATGGCTCTCGTCCTCGGCAGAGCCTGATTCCGAAAAGGCACACGTCCGGCTCCTTGTCCCACACGGAAGGTGGCAGCCCTGAAAGCTGTTGCTGGTCTTCACCGTCCCCCTGCAGCCTATTCACAGGTACAACAGGATATGGGACCCGGGCTTGCTGAGAGGAGGAACATCTCATGGCTCTCGTCCTCGGCAGAGCCTGATTCCGAAAAGGCACACGTCCGGCTCCTTGTCCCACACGGACGGTGGCAGCCCTGAAAGCTGTTGCTGGTCTTCACCGTCCCCCTGCAGCCTATTCACAGATACAACAGGATCTGGGACCCGGGCTTGCCCAGAGGAGGAACATCTCATGGCTCTCGTCCTCTGTAGAGCCTGATTCCGAAAAGGCACACGTCCGGCTCCTTGTCCCACACGGAAGGTGGCAGCCCTGAAAGATGTTGCTGGTCTTCACCGTCCCCCTGCAGCCTATTCACAGGTACAACAGGATCTGGGACCCGGGCTTTCTGAGAGGAGAAACATCTCATGGCTCTCGTCCTCGGCAGAGCCTGATTCCGAAAAGGCAAACGTCCGGCTCCTTGTCCCACACGGAAGGTGGCAGCCCTGAAAGCTGTTGCTGGTCTTCACCGTCCCCCTGCAGCCTATTCACAGGCACAACAGGATCTGGGACCCGGGCATGCCCGGAGGAGGAACATCTCATGGCTCTCGTCCTCGGCAGAGTCTGATTCCTGAAAGGCACATGTCCGGCTCCTTGTCCCACACGGAAGGTGGCAGCCCTGAAAGCTGTTGCTGGTCTTCACCATCCCCCTGCAGCCTATTCACAGGCACAACAGGATTCAGGACCCGGGCATGCCCAGAGGAGGAACATCTCATGGCTCTCGTCCTCGGCAGAGCCTGATTCCGAAAAGGCACACGTCCGGCTCCTTGTCCCACACGGAAGGTGGCAGCCCTGAAAGCTGTTGCTGGTCTTCACCGTCCCCCTGCAGCCTATTCACAGGCACAACAGGATCTGGGATGTGGGCTTGCCCAGAGGAGGAACTTCTCATGGATCTCATCCTCGGCAGAGCCTGATTCCGAAAAGGCACACGTCCGGCTCCTTGTCCCACACGGAAGATGGCAGCCCTGAAAGCTGTTGCTGGTCTTCACCGTCCCCCTGCAGCCTATTCACAGGCACAACAGGATCTGGGACCCGGGCATGCCCGGAGGAGTAACATCTCATGGCTCTCGTCCTCGGCAGACTCTGATTCCTGAAAGGCACATGTCCGGCTCCTTGTCCCACATGGAAGGTGGCAGCCCTGAAAGCTGTTGCTGGTCTTCACCGTCCCCCTGCAGCCTATTCACAGGTACAACAGGATCTGGGACCCGGGCTTGCTGAGAGGAGGAACATCTCATGGCTCTCGTCCTCGGCAGAGCCTGATTCCGAAAAGGCACACGTCCGGCTCCTTGTCCCACACGGAAGGTGGCAGCCCTGAAAGCTGTTGCTGGTCTTCACCGTCCCCCTGCAGCCTATTCACAGGCTCAACAGGATCTGGGACCCGGGCTTGCCCAGAGGAGGAACATCTCATGGCTCTCGTCCTCGGCAGAGCCTGATTCCGAAAAGGCACACGTCCGGCTCCTTGTCCCACACGGAAGGTGGCAGCCCTGAAAGCTGTTGCTGGTCTTCACCATCCCCCTGCAGCCTATTCAAAGGCACAACAGGATTCAGGACCCGGGCATGCCCCGAGGAGGAACATCTCATGGCTCTCGTCCTCGGCAGAGCCTGATTCCGAAAAGGCACACGTCCGGCTCCTTGTCCCACACGGACGGTGGCAGCCCTGAAAGCTGTTGCTGGTCTTCACCGTCCCCCTGCAGCCTATTCACAGGTACAACAGGATATGGGACCCGGGCTTGCCCAGAGGAGGAACATCTCATGGCTCTCGTCCTCGGCAGAGCCTGATTCCGAAAAGGCACACGTCCGGCTCCTTGTCCCACACGTAAGGTGGCAGCCCTGAAAGCTGTTGCTGGTCTTCACCGTCCCCCTGCAGCCTATTCACAGGTACAACAGGATATGGGACCCGGGCTTGCTGAGAGGAGGAACATCTCATGGCTCTCGTCCTCGGCAGAGCCTGATTCCGAAAAGGCACACGTCCGGCTCCTTGTCCCACACGGACGGTGGCAGCCCTGAAAGCTGTTGCTGGTCTTCACCGTCCCCCTGCAGCCTATTCACAGATACAACAGGATCTGGGACCCGGGCTTGCCCAGAGGAGGAACTTCTCATGGATCTCGTCCTCGGCAGAGCCTGATTCCGAAAAGGCACACGTCCGGCTCCTTGTCCCACACGGAAGGTGGCAGCCCTGAAAGCTGTTGCTGGTCTTCACCGTCCCCCTGCAGCCTATTCACAGGCACAACAGGATTCGGGACCTGGGCATGCCCAGAGGAGGAACATCTCATGGATCTCTTCCTCGGCAGAGCCTGATTCCCAAAAGGCACACGTCCGGCTCCTTGTCCCACACGGAAGGTGGCAGCCCTGAAAGATGTTGCTGGTCTTCACCGTCCCCCTGCAGCCTATTCACAGGTACAACAGGATCTGGGACCCGGGCTTGCTGAGAGGAGGAACATCTCATGGCTCTCGTCCTCGGCAGAGCCTGATTCCGAAAAGGCACACGTCCGGCTCCTTGTCCCACACGGAAGGTGGCAGCCCTGAAAGCTGTTGCTGGTCTTCACCGTCCCCCTGCAGCCTATTCACAGGCACAACAGGATCTGGGACCCGGGCATGCCCGGAGGAGGAACATCTCATGGCTCTCGTCCTCGGCACAGTCTGATTCCTGAAAGGCACATGTCCGGCTCCTTGTCCCACACGGAAGGTGGCAGCCCTGAAAGCTGTTGCTGGTCTTCACCATCCCCCTGCAGCCTATTCACAGGCACAACAGGATTCAGGACCCGGGCATGCCCAGAGGAGGAACATCTCATGGCTCTCGTCCTCGGCAGAGCCTGATTCCGAAAAGGCACACGTCCGGCTCCTTGTCCCACACGGAAGGTGGCAGCCCTGAAAGCTGTTGCTGGTCTTCACCGTCCCCCTGCAGCCTATTCACAGGCACAACAGGATCTGGGACCCGGGCTTGCCCAGAGGAGGAACATCTCATGGCTCTCGTCCTCGGCAGAGCCTGATTCCGAAAAGGCACACGTCCGGCTCCTTGTCCCACACGGACGGTGGCAGCCCTGAAAGCTGTTGCTGGTCTTCACCGTCCCCCTGCAGCCTATTCACAGGCTCAACAGGATCTGGGACCCGGGCTTGCCCAGAGGAGGAACATCTCATGGCTCTCGTCCTCGGCAGAGCCTGATTCCGAAAAGGCACACGTCCGGCTCCTTGTCCCACACGGAAGGTGGCAGCCCTGAAAGCTGTTGCTGGTCTTCACCGTCCCCCTGCAGCCTATTCACAGGCACAACAGGATCTGGGACCCGGGCTTGCCCAGAGGAGGAACATCTCATGGCTCTCGTCCTCGGCAGAGCCTGATTCCGAAAAGGCACACGTCCGGCTCCTTGTCCCACACGTAAGGTGGCAGCCCTGAAAGCTGTTGCTGGTCTTCACCGTCCCCCTGCAGCCTATTCACAGGTACAACAGGATATGGGACCCGGGCTTGCTGAGAGGAGGAACATGTCATGGCTCTCGTCCTCGGCAGAGCCTGATTCCGAAAAGGCACACGTCCGGCTCCTTGTCCCACACGGACGGTGGCAGCCCTGAAAGCTGTTGCTGGTCTTCACCGTCCCCCTGCAGCCTATTCACAGATACAACAGGATCTGGGACCCGGGCTTGCCCAGAGGAGGAACATCTCATGGCTCTCGTCCTCGGTAGAGCCTGATTCCGAAAAGGCACACGTCCGGCTCCTTGTCCCACACGGAAGGTGGCAGCCCTGAAAGCTGTTGCTGGTCTTCACCGTCCCCCTGCAGCCTATTCACAGGCACAACAGGATCTGGGACCCGGGCATGCCCAGAGGAGGAACTTCTCATGGATCTCGTCCTCGGCAGAGCCTGATTCCGAAAAGGCACACGTCCGGCTCCTTGTCCCACACGGAAGGTGGCAGCCCTGAAAGCTGTTGCTGGTCTTCACCGTCCCCCTGCAGCCTATTCACAGGCACAACAGGATTCGGGACCTGGGCATGCCCAGAGGAGGAACATCTCATGGATCTCTTCCTCGGCAGAGCCTGATTCCGAAAAGGCACACGTCCGGCTCCTTGTCCCACACGGAAGGTGGCAGCCCTGAAAGCTGTTGCTGGTCTTCACCGTCCCCCTGCAGCCTATTCACAGGCACAACAGGATCTGGGACCCGGGCTTGCCCAGAGGAGGAACATCTCATGGCTCTCGTCCTCGGCAGAGCCTGATTCCGAAAAGGCACACGTCCGGCTCCTTGTCCCACACGGAAGGTGGCAGCCCTGAAAGCTGTTGCTGGTCTTCACCGTCCCCCTGCAGCCTATTCACAGGCACAACAAGATTCAGGACCCGGGCATGCCCCGAGAAGGAACATCTCATGGCTCTCGTCCTCGGTAGAGCCTGATTCCGAAAAGGCACACGTCCGGCTCCTTGTCCCACACGGAAGGTGGCAGCCCTGAAAGCTGTTGCTGGTCTTCACCGTCCCCCTGCAGCCTATTCACAGGCACAACAGGATTCAGGACCCGGGCATGCCCCGAGGAGGAACATCTCATGGCTCTCGTCCTCGGCAGAGCCTGATTCCGAAAAGGCACACGTCCGGCTCCTTGTCCCACACGGAAGGTGGCAGCCCTGAAAGATGTTGCTGGTCTTCACCGTCCCCCTGCAGCCTATTCACAGGTACAACAGGATCTGGGACCCGGGCTTGCTGAGAGGAGGAACATCTCATGGCTCTCGTCCTCGGCAGAGCCTGATTCCGAAAAGGCAAACGTCCGGCTCCTTGTCCCACACGGAAGGTGGCAGCCCTGAAAGCTGTTGCTGGTCTTCACCGTCCCCCTGCAGCCTATTCACAGGCACAACAGGATCTGGGACCCGGGCATGCCCGGAGGAGGAACATCTCATGGCTCTCGTCCTCGGCAGAGCCTGATTCCGAAAAGGCACATGTCCGGCTCCTTGTCCCACACGGAAGGTGGCAGCCCTGAAAGCTGTTGCTGGTCTTCAGCATCCCCCTGCAGCCTATTCACAGGCACAACAGGATTCTGGACCCGGGCATGCCCAGAGGAGGAACATCTCATGGCTCTCGTCCTCGGCAGAGCCTGATTCTGAAAAGGCACACGTCCGGCTCCTTGTCCCACACGGAAGGTGGCAGCCCTGAAAGCTGTTGCTGGTCTTCACCGTCCCCCTGCAGCCTATTCACAGGCACAACAGGATTCAGGACCCGGGCATGCCCCGAGGAGGAACATCTCATGGCTCTCGTCCTCGGCAGAGCCTGATTCCGAAAAGGCACACGTCCGGCTCCTTGTCCCACACGGAAGGTGGCAGCCCTGACAGCTGTTGCTGGTCTTCACCGTCCCCCTGCAGCCTATTCACAGGCTCAACAGGATCTGGGACCCGGGCTTGCCCAGAGGAGGAACATCTCATGGCTCTCGTCCTCGGCTGAGCCTGATTCCGAAAAGGCACACGTCCGGCTCCTTGTCCCACACGGAAGGTGGCAGCCCTGAAAGCTGTTGCTGGTCTTCACCGTCCCCCTGCAGCCTATTCACAGGTACAACAGGATATGGGACCCGGGCTTGCTGAGAGGAGGAACATCTCATGGCTCTCGTCCTCGGCAGAGCCTGATTCTGAAAAGGCACACGTCCGGCTCCTTGTCCCACACGGAAGGTGGCAGCCCTGAAAGCTGTTGCTGGTCTTCACCGTCCCCCTGCAGCCTATTCACAGGCACAACAGGATCTGGGACCCGAGCATGCCCAGAGGAGGAACTTCTCATGGATCTCGTCCTCGGCAGAGCCTGATTCCGAAAAGGCACACGTCCGGCTCCTTGTCCCACACGGAAGGTGGCAGCCCTGAAAGCTGTTGCTGGTCTTCACCGTCCCCCTGCAGCCTATTCACAGGCACAACAGGATTCGGGACCTGGGCATGCCCAGAGGAGGAACATCTCATGGCTCTCGTCCTCGGCAGAGCCTGATTCCGAAAAGGCACACGTCCGGCTCCTTGTCCCACACGGAAGGTGGCAGCCCTGAAAGCTGTTGCTGGTCTTCACCGTCCCCCTGCAGCCTATTCACAGGTACAACAGGATCTGGGACCCGGGCTTGCCCAGAGGAGGAACATCTCATGGCTCTCGTCCTCGGCAGAGCCTGATTCCGAAAAGGCAAACGTCCGGCTCCTTGTCCCACACGGAAGATGGCATCCCTGAAAGCTGTTGCTGGTCTTCACCGTCCCCCTGCAGCCTATTCACAGGCACAACAGGATCTGGGACCCGGGCTTGCCCAGAGGAGGAATATCTCATGGATCTCGTCCTCGGCAGAGCCTGATTCCGTAAAGGCACACGTCCGGCTCCTTGTCCCACACGGAAGGTGGCAGCCCTGAAAGCTGTTGCTGGTCTTCACCGTCCCCCTGCAGCCTATTCACAGGCACAACAGGATCTGGGACCCGGGCATGCCCAGAGGAGGAACATCTCATGGATCTCGTCCTCGGCAGAGCCTGATTCCGAAAAGGCACACGTCCGGCTCCTTGTCCCACACGGAAGGTGGCAGCCCTGAAAGCTGTTGCTGGTCTTCACCGTCCCCCTGCAGCCTATTCACAGGCACAACAGGATTCAGGACCCGGGCATGCCCCGAGGAGGAACATCTCATGGCTCTCGTCCTCGGCAGAGCCTGATTCCGAAAAGGCACACGTCCGGCTCCTTGTCCCACACGGAAGGTGGCAGCCCTGAAAGCTGTTGCTGGTCTTCACCGTCCCCCTGCAGCCTATTCACAGGCTCAACAGGATCTGGGACCCGGGCTTGCCCAGAGGAGGAACATCTCATGGATCTCGTCCTCGGCAGAGCCTGATTCCGAAAAGGCACACGTCCGGCTCCTTGTCCCACACGGAAGGTGGCAGCCCTGAAAGCTGTTGCTGGTCTTCACCGTCCCCCTGCAGCCTATTCACAGGTACAACAGGATATGGGACCCGGGCTTGCTGAGAGGAGGAACATCTCATGGCTCTCGTCCTCGGCAGAGCCTGATTCCGAAAAGGCACACGTCCGGCTCCTTGTCCCACACGGAAGGTGGCAGCCCTGAAAGCTGTTGCTGGTCTTCACCGTCCCCCTGCAGCCTATTCACAGGCACAACAGGATCTGGGACCCGGGCTTGCCCAGAGGAGGAACATCTCATGGCTCTCGTCCTCGGCAGAGCCTGATTCCGAAAAGGCACACGTCCGGCTCCTTGTCCCACACGGAAGGTGGCAGCCCTGAAAGCTGTTGCTGGTCTTCACCGTCCCCCTGCAGCCTATTCACAGGCACAACAGGATTCGGGACCTGGGCATGCCCAGAGGAGGAACATCTCATGGCTCTCGTCCTCGGTAGAGCCTGATTCCGAAAAGGCACACGTCCGGCTCCTTGTCCCACACGGAAGGTGGCAGCCCTGAAAGCTGTTGCTGGTCTTCACCGTCCCCCTGCAGCCTATTCACAGGTACAACAGGATCTGGGACCCGGGCTTGCTGAGAGGAGGAACATCTCATGGCTCTCGTCCTCGGCAGAGCCTGATTCCGATAAGGCAAACGTCCGGCTCCTTGTCCCACACGGAAGATGGCATCCCTGAAAGCTGTTGCTGGTCTTCACCGTCCCCCTGCAGCCTATTCACAGGCACAACAGGATCTGGGACACGGGCTTGCCCAGAGGAGGAACATCTCATGGCTCTCGTCCTCGGCAGAGCCTGATTCCGAAAAGGCACACGTCCGGCTCCTTGTCCCACACGGAAGGTGGCAGCCCTGAAAGATGTTGCTGGTCTTCACCGTCCCCCTGCAGCCTATTCACAGGCAAAACAGGATCTGGGACCCGGGCATGCCCAGAGGAGGAACTTCTCATGGATCTCGTCCTCGGCAGAGCCTGATTCCGAAAAGGCACACGTCCGGCTCCTTTTCCCACACGGAAGGTGGCAGCCCTGAAAGCTGTTGCTGGTCTTCACCGTCCCCCTGCAGCCTATTCACAGGCACAACAGGATTCAGGACCCGGGCATGCCCAGAGGAGGAACATCTCATGGATCTCGTCCTCGGCAGAGCCTGATTCCGAAAAGGCACACGTCCGGCTCCTTGTCCCACACGGAAGGTGGCAGCCCTGAAAGCTGTTGCTGGTCTTCAGCGTCCCCCTGCAGCCTATTCACAGGCACAACAGGATTCAGGACCCGGGCATGCCCAGAGGAGGAACATCTCATGGATCTCGTCCTCGGCAGAGCCTGATTCCGAAAAGGCACACGTCCGGCTCCTTGACCCACACGGAAGGTGGCAGCCCTGAAAGCTGTTGCTGGTCTTCACCGTCCCCCTGCAGCCTATTCACAGGCACAACAGGATCTGGGACCCGGGCTTGACCAGAGGAGGAACATCTCATGGATCTCGTCCTCGGCAGAGCCTGATTCCGAAAAGGCACACGTCCGGCTCCTTGTCCCACACGGAAGGTGGCAGCCCTGAAAGCTGTTGCTGGTCTTCACCGTCCCCCTGCAGCCTATTCACAGGCACAACAGGATTCTGGACCCGGGCATGCCCTGAGGAGGAACATCTCATGGCTCTCGTCCTCGGCAGAGCCTGATTCCGAAAAGGCACACGTCCGGCTCCTTGTCCCACACGGAAGGTGGCAGCCCTGAAAGCTGTTGCTGGTCTTCACCGTCCCCCTGCAGCCTATTCACAGGCACAACAGGATCTGCGAACCGAGCATGCCCAGAGGAGGAACATCTCATGGATCTCGTCCTCGGCAGAGCCTGATTCCGAAAAGGCACACGTCCGGCTCCTTGTCCCACACGGAAGGTGGCAGCCCTGAAAGCTGTTGCTGGTCTTCACCGTCCCCCTGCAGCCTATTCACAGGCACAACAGGATTCAGGACCCGGGCATGCCCAGAGGAGGAACATCTCATGGCTCTCGTCCTCGGCAGAGCCTGATTCCGAAAAGGCACACGTCCGGCTCCTTGTCCCACACGGAAGGTGGCAGCCCTGAAAGCTGTTGCTGGTCTTCACCGTCCCCCTGCAGCCTATTCACAGGTACAACAGGATCTGGGACCCGGGCTTACTGAGTGGAGGAACATCTCATGGCTCTCGTCCTCGGCAGAGCCTGATTCCGAAAAGGCAAACGTCCGGCTCCTTGTCCCACACGGAAGATGGCATCCCTGAAAGCTGTTGCTAGTCTTCACCGTCCCCCTGCAGCCTATTCACAGGCACAACAGGATCTGGGACCCGGGCTTGCCCAGAGGAGGAACATCTCATGGCTCTCGTCCTCGGTAGAGCCTGATTCCGAAAAGGCACACGTCCGGCTCCTTGTCCCACACGGAAGGTGGCAGCCCTGAAAGCTGTTGCTGGTCTTCACCGTCCCCCTGCAGCCTATTCACAGATACAACAGGATCTGGGACCTGGGCTTGCCCAGAGGAGGACCATCTCATGGCTCTCGTCCTCGGCAGAGCCTGATTCCGAAAAGGCACACGTCCGGCTCCTTGTCCCACACGGAAGGTGGCAGCCCTGAAAGATGTTGCTGGTCTTCACCGTCCCCCTGCAGCCTATTCACAGGCAAAACAGGATCTGGGACCCGGGCATGCCCAGAGGAGGAACTTCTCATGGATCTCGTCCTCGGCAGAGCCTGATTCCGAAAAGGCACACGTCCGGCTCCTTGTCCCACACGGAAGGTGGCAGCCCTGAAAGCTGTTGCTGGTCTTCACCGTCCCCCTGCAGCCTATTCACAGGCTCAACAGGATCTGGGACCCGGGCTTGCCCAGAGGAGGAACATCTCATGGCTCTCGTCCTCGGCGGAGCCTGATTCCGAAAAGGCACACGTCCGGCTCCTTGTCCCACACGGAAGGTGGCAGCCCTGAAAGCTGTTGCTGGTCTTCACCATCCCCCTGCAGCCTATTCAAAGGCACAACAGGATTCAGGACCCGGGCATGCCCCGAGGAGGAACATCTCATGGCTCTCGTCCTCGGCAGAGCCTGATTCCGAAAAGGCACACGTCCGGCTCCTTGTCCCACACGGACGGTGGCAGCCCTGAAAGCTGTTGCTGGTCTTCACCGTCCCCCTGCAGCCTATTCACAGGTACAAGAGGATCTGGGACCCGGGCCTGCCCAGAGGAGGAACATCTCATGGCTCTCGGCCTCGGCAGAGCCTGATTCCGAAAAGGCACACGTCCGGCTCCTTGTCCCACACGGACGGTGGCAGCCCTGAAAGCTGTTGCTGGTCTTCACCGTCCCCCTGCAGCCTATTCACAGATACAACAGGATCTGGGACCCGGGCTTGCCCAGAGGAGGAACATCTCATGGCTCTCGTCCTCGGCAGAGCCTGATTCCGAAAAGGCACACGTCCGGCTCCTTGTCCCACACGGAAGGTGGCAGCCCTGAAAGATGTTGCTGGTCTTCACCGTCCCCCTGCAGCCTATTCATAGGCACAACAGGATCTGGGACCCGGGCATGCCCAGAGGAGGAACTTCTCATGGATCTCGTCCTCGGCAGAGCCTGATTCCGAAAAGGCACACGTCCGGCTCCTTGTCCCACACGGAAGGTGGCAGCCCTGAAAGCTGTTGCTGGTCTTCACCGTCCCCCTGCAGCCTATTCACAGGCACAACTAGATTCAGGACCCGGGCATGCCCCGAGGAGGAACATCTCATGGCTCTCGTCCTCGGTAGAGCCTGATTCCGAAAAGGCACACGTCCGGCTCCTTGTCCCACACGGAAGGTGGCAGCCCTGAAAGCTGTTGCTGGTCTTCACCGTCCCCCTGCAGCCTATTCACAGGCACAACAGGATCTGGGACCCGGGCTTGCCCAGAGGAGGAACATCTCATGGCTCTCGTCCTCGGCAGAGCCTGATTCCGAAAAGGCACACGTCCGGCTCCTTGTCCCACACGGAAGGTGGCAGCCCTGAAAGCTGTTGCTGGTCTTCACCGTCCCCCTGCAGCCTATTCACAGGTACAACAGGATCTGGGACCCGGGCTTGCTGAGAGGAGGAACATCTCATGGCTCTCGTCCTCGGCAGAGCCTGATTCCGAAAAGGCACACGTCCGGCTCCTTGTCCCACACGGAAGGTGGCAGCCCTGAAAGCTGTTGCTGGTCTTCACCGTCCCCCTGCAGCCTATTCACAGGCACAACAAGATTCAGGACCCGGGCATGCCCCGAGGAGGAACATCTCATGGCTCTCGTCCTCGGCAGAGCCTGATTCCGAAAAGGCACACGTCCGGCTCCTTGTCCCACACGGAAGGTGGCAGCCCTGAAAGCTGTTGCTGGTCTTCACCGTCCCCCTGCAGCCTATTCACAGGCACAACAGGATCTGGGACCCGGGCTTGCCCAGAGGAGGAACATCTCATGGCTCTCGTCCTCGGCAGAGCCTGATTCCGAAAAGGCACACGTCCGGCTCCTTGTCCCACACGGAAGGTGGCAGCCCTGAAAGCTGTTGCTGGTCTTCACAGTCCCCATGCAGCCTATTCACAGATACAACAGGATCTGGGACCCGGGCTTGCCCAGAGGAGGAACATCTCATGGCTCTCGTCCTCGGTAGAGCCTGATTCCGAAAAGGCACACGTCCGGCTCCTTGTCCCACACGGAAGGTGGCAGCCCTGAAAGCTGTTGCTGGTCTTCACCGTCCCCCTGCAGCCTATTCACAGGCACAACAGGATCTGGGACCCGGGCATGCCCAGAGGAGGAACTTCTCATGGATCTCGTCCTCGGCAGAGCCTGATTCCGAAAAGGCACACGTCCGGCTCCTTGTCCCACACGGAAGGTGGCAGCCCTGAAAGCTGTTGCTGGTCTTCACCGTCCCCCTGCAGCCTATTCACAGGCACAACAGGATTCGGGACCTGGGCATGCCCAGAGGAGGAACATCTCATGGATCTCTTCCTCGGCAGAGCCTGATTCCGAAAAGGCACACGTCCGGCTCCTTGTCCCACACGGAAGGTGGCAGCCCTGAAAGATGTTGCTGGTCTTCACCGTCCCCCTGCAGCCTATTCACAGGCACAACAGGATCTGGGACCCGGGCATGCCCGGAGGAGGAACATCTCATGGCTCTCGTCCTCGGCAGAGTCTGATTCCTGAAAGGCACATGTCCGGCTCCTTGTCCCACACGGAAGGTGGCAGCCCTGAAAGCTGTTGCTGGTCTTCACCATCCCCCTGCAGCCTATTCACAGGCACAACAGGATTCAGGACCCGGGCATGCCCAGAGGAGGAACATCTCATGGCTCTCGTCCTCGGCAGAGCCTGATTCCGAAAAGGCACACGTCCGGCTCCTTGTCCCACACGGAAGGTGGCAGCCCTGAAAGCTGTTGCTGGTCTTCACCGTCCCCCTGCAGCCTATTCACAGGCACAACAGGATTCAGGACCCGGGCTTGCCCAGAGGAGGAACATCTCATGGCTCTCGTCCTCGGTAGAGCCTGATTCCGAAAAGGCACACGTCCGGCTCCTTGTCCCACACGGAAGGTGGCAGCCCTGAAAGATGTTGCTGGTCTTCACCGTCCCCCTGCAGCCTATTCACAGGCACAACAGGATCTGGGACCCGGGCATGCCCAGAGGAGGAACTTCTCATGGATCTCGTCCTCGGCAGAGCCTGATTCCGAAAAGGCACACGTCCGGCTCCTTGTCCCACACGGAAGGTGGCAGCCCTGAAAGCTGTTGCTGGTCTTCACCGTCCCCCTGCAGCCTATTCACAGGCACAACAGGATTCGGGACCTGGGCATGCCCAGAGGAGGAGCATCTCATGGATCTCTTCCTCGGCAGAGCCTGATTCCGAAAAGGCACACGTCCGGCTCCTTGTCCCACACGGAAGGTGGCAGCCCTGAAAGATGTTGCTGGTCTTCACCGTCCCCCTGCAGCCTATTCACAGGTACAACAGGATCTGGGACCCGGGCTTTCTGAGAGGAGGAACATCTCATGGCTCTCGTCCTCGGCAGAGCCTGATTCCGAAAAGGCAAACGTCCGGCTCCTTGTCCCACACGGAAGGTGGCAGCCCTGAAAGCTGTTGCTGGTCTTCACCATCCCCCTGCAGCCTATTCACAGGCACAACAGGATTCAGGACCCGGGCATGCCCAGAGGAGGAACATCTCATGGCTCTCGTCCTCGGCAGAGCCTGATTCCGAAAAGGCACACGTCCGGCTCCTTGTCCCACACGGAAGGTGGCAGCCCTGAAAGCTGTTGCTGGTCTTCACCGTCCCCCTGCAGCCTATTCACAGGCACAACAGGATCTGGGATGTGGGCTTGCCCAGAGGAGGAACTTCTCATGGATCTCATCCTCGGCAGAGCCTGATTCCGAAAAGGCACACGTCCGGCTCCTTGTCCCACACGGAAGGTGGCAGCCCTGAAAGCTGTTGCTGGTCTTCACCGTCCCCCTGCAGCCTATTCACAGGCTCAACAGGATCTGGGACCCGGGCATGCCCGGAGGAGTAACATCTCATGGCTCTCGTCCTCGGCAGAGTCTGATTCCTGAAAGGCACATGTCCGGCTCCTTGTCCCACATGGAAGGTGGCAGCCCTGAAAGCTGTTGCTGGTCTTCACCGTCCCCCTGCAGCCTATTCACAGGCACAACAGGATCTGGGACCCGGGCATGCCCAGAGGAGGAACATCTCATGGCTCTCGTCCTCGGCAGAGCCTGATTCCGAAAAGGCACACGTCCGGCTCCTTGTCCCACAAGGAAGGTGGCAGCCCTGAAAGCTGTTGCTGGTCTTCACCGTCCCCCTGCAGCCTATTCACAGGCACAACAGGATTCAGGACCCGGGCTTGCTGAGAGGAGGAACATCTCATGGCTCTCGTCCTCGGCAGAGCCTGATTCCGAAAAGGCACACGTCCGGCTCCTTGTCCCACACGGAAGGTGGCAGCCCTGAAAGCTGTTGCTGGTCTTCACCGTCCCCCTGCAGCCTATTCACAGGCACAACAGGATTCAGGACCCGGGCTTGCCCAGAGGAGGAACATCTCATGGCTCTCGTCCTCGGCAGAGCCTGATTCCGAAAAGGCACACGTCCGGCTCCTTGTCCCACACGGAAGGTGGCAGCCCTGAAAGCTGTTGCTGGTCTTCACCGTCCCCCTGCAGCCTATTCACAGGTACAACAGGATATGGGACCCGGGCTTGCTGAGAGGAGGAACATCTCATGGCTCTCGTCCTCGGCAGAGCCTGATTCCGAAAAGGCACACTTCCGGCTCCTTGTCCCATACGGACGGTGGCAGCCCTGAAAGCTGTTGCTGGTCTTCACCGTCCCCCTGCAGCCTATTCACAGATACAACAGGATCTGGGACCCGGGCTTGCCCAGAGGAGGAACATCTCATGGCTCTCGTCCTCGGTAGAGCCTGATTCCGAAAAGGCACACGTCCGGCTCCTTGTCCCACACGGAAGGTGGCAGCCCTGAAAGATGTTGCTGGTCTTCACCGTCCCCCTGCAGCCTATTCACAGGTACAACAGGATCTGGGACCCGGGCTTTCTGAGAGGAGAAACATCTCATGGCTCCTGTCCTCGGCAGAGCCTGATTCCGAAAAGGCAAACGTCCGGCTCCTTGTCCCACACGGAAGGTGGCAGCCCTGAAAGCTGTTGCTGGTCTTCACCGTCCCCCTGCAGCCTATTCACAGGCACAACAGGATCTGGGACCCGGGCATGCCCGGAGGAGGAACATCTCATGGCTCTCGTCCTCGGCAGAGTCTGATTCCTGAAAGGCACATGTCCGGCTCCTTGTCCCACACGGAAGGTGGCAGCCCTGAAAGCTGTTGCTGGTCTTCACCATCCCCCTGCAGCCTATTCACAGGCACAACAGGATTCAGGACCCGGGCATGCCCAGAGGAGGAACATCTCATGGCTCTCGTCCTCGGCAGAGCCTGATTCCGAAAAGGCACACGTCCGGCTCCTTGTCCCACACGGAAGGTGGCAGCCCTGAAAGCTGTTGCTGGTCTTCACCGTCCCCCTGCAGCCTATTCACAGGCACAACAGGATCTGGGATGTGGGCTTGCCCAGAGGAGGAACTTCTCATGGATCTCATCCTCGGCAGAGCCTGATTCCGAAAAGGCACACGTCCGGCTCCTTGTCCCACACGGAAGATGGCAGCCCTGAAAGCTGTTGCTGGTCTTCACCGTCCCCCTGCAGCCTATTCACAGGCACAACAGGATCTGGGACCCGGGCATGCCCGGAGGAGTAACATCTCATGGCTCTCGTCCTCGGCAGAGTCTGATTCCTGAAAGGCACATGTCCGGCTCCTTGTCCCACATGGAAGGTGGCAGCCCTGAAAGCTGTTGCTGGTCTTCACCGTCCCCCTGCAGCCTATTCACAGGTACAACAGGATCTGGGACCCGGGCTTGCTGAGAGGAGGAACATCTCATGGCTCTCGTCCTCGGCAGAGCCTGATTCCGAAAAGGCACACGTCCGGCTCCTTGTCCCACACGGAAGGTGGCAGCCCTGAAAGCTGTTGCTGGTCTTCACCGTCCCCCTGCAGCCTATTCACAGGCTCAACAGGATCTGGGACCCGGGCTTGCCCAGAGGAGGAACATCTCATGGCTCTCGTCCTCGGCGGAGCCTGATTCCGAAAAGGCACACGTCCGGCTCCTTGTCCCACACGGAAGGTGGCAGCCCTGAAAGCTGTTGCTGGTCTTCACCGTCCCCCTGCAGCCTATTCACAGGCACAACAGGATCTGGGACCCGGGCTTGCCCAGAGGAGGAACATCTCATGGCTCTCGTCCTCGGCAGAGCCTGATTCCGAAAAGGCACACGTCCGGCTCCTTGTCCCACACGGAAGGTGGCAGCCCTGAAAGCTGTTGCTGGTCTTCACCGTCCCCCTGCAGCCTATTCACAGGCACAACAGGATTCAGGACCCGGGCTTGCCCAGAGGAGGAACATCTCATGGCTCTCGTCCTCGGCAGAGCCTGATTCCGAAAAGGCACACGTCCGGCTCCTTGTCCCACACGGAAGGTGGCAGCCCTGAAAGCTGTTGCTGGTCTTCACCGTCCCCCTGCAGCCTATTCACAGGTACAACAGGATATGGGACCCGGGCTTGCTGAGAGGAGGAACATCTCATGGCTCTCGTCCTCGGCAGAGCCTGATTCCGAAAAGGCACACTTCCGGCTCCTTGTCCCACACGGACGGTGGCAGCCCTGAAAGCTGTTGCTGGTCTTCACCGTCCCCCTGCAGCCTATTCACAGATACAACAGGATCTGGGACCCGGGCTTGCCCAGAGGAGGAACATCTCATGGCTCTCGTCCTCGGTAGAGCCTGATTCCGAAAAGGCACACGTCCGGCTCCTTGTCCCACACGGAAGGTGGCAGCCCTGAAAGATGTTGCTGGTCTTCACCGTCCCCCTGCAGCCTATTCACAGGTACAACAGGATCTGGGACCCGGGCTTTCTGAGAGGAGAAACATCTCATGGCTCTCGTCCTCGGCACGGCCTGTTTCCAGAAAGGCACACGTCCGGCTCCTTGTCCCACACGGAAGGTGGCAGCCCTGAAAGCTGTTGCTGGTCTTCACCGTCCCCCTGCAGCCTATTCACAGGCACAACAGGATCTGGGACCCGGGCATGCCCGGAGGAGGAACATCTCATGGCTCTCGTCCTCGGCAGAGTCTGATTCCTGAAAGGCACATGTCCGGCTCCTTGTCCCACACGGAAGGTGGCAGCCCTGAAAGCTGTTGCTGGTCTTCACCATCCCCCTGCAGCCTATTCACAGGCACAACAGGATTCAGGACCCGGGCATGCCCCGAGGAGGAACATCTCATGGCTCTCGTCCTCGGCAGAGCCTGATTCCGAAAAGGCACACGTCCGGCTCCTTGTCCCACACGGAAGGTGGCAGCCCTGAAAGCTGTTGCTGGTCTTCACCGTCCCCCTGCAGCCTATTCACAGGCACAACAGGATCTGGGACCCGGGCTTGCCCAGAGGAGGAACATCTCATGGCTCTCGTCCTCGGCAGAGCCTGATTCCGAAAAGGCACACGTCCGGCTCCTTGTCCCACACGGAAGGTGGCAGCCCTGAAAGCTGTTGCTGGTCTTCACCGTCCCCCTGCAGCCTATTCACAGGCTCAACAGGATCTGGGACCCGGGCTTGCCCAGAGGAGGAACATCTCATGGCTCTCGTCCTCGGCGGAGCCTGATTCCGAAAAGGCACACGTCCGGCTCCTTGTCCCACACGGAAGGTGGCAGCCCTGAAAGCTGTTGCTGGTCTTCACCGTCCCCCTGCAGCCTATTCACAGGCACAACAGGATCTGGGACCCGGGCTTGCCCAGAGGAGGAACATCTCATGGCTCTCGTCCTCGGCAGAGCCTGATTCCGAAAAGGCACACGTCCGGCTCCTTGTCCCACACGGAAGGTGGCAGCCCTGAAAGCTGTTGCTGGTCTTCACCGTCCCCCTGCAGCCTATTCACAGGCACAACAGGATTCAGGACCCGGGCTTGCCCAGAGGAGGAACATCTCATGGCTCTCGTCCTCGGCAGAGCCTGATTCCGAAAAGGCACACGTCCGGCTCCTTGTCCCACACGGAAGGTGGCAGCCCTGAAAGCTGTTGCTGGTCTTCACCGTCCCCCTGCAGCCTATTCACAGGTACAACAGGATATGGGACCCGGGCTTGCTGAGAGGAGGAACATCTCATGGCTCTCGTCCTCGGCAGAGCCTGATTCCGAAAAGGCACACTTCCGGCTCCTTGTCCCACACGGACGGTGGCAGCCCTGAAAGCTGTTGCTGGTCTTCACCGTCCCCCTGCAGCCTATTCACAGATACAACAGGATCTGGGACCCGGGCTTGCCCAGAGGAGGAACATCTCATGGCTCTCGTCCTCGGTAGAGCCTGATTCCGAAAAGGCACACGTCCGGCTCCTTGTCCCACACGGAAGGTGGCAGCCCTGAAAGATGTTGCTGGTCTTCACCGTCCCCCTGCAGCCTATTCACAGGCACAACAGGATCTGGGACCCGGGCTTTCTGAGAGGAGAAACATCTCATGGCTCTCGTCCTCGGCAGAGCCTGATTCCGAAAAGGCAAACGTCCGGCTCCTTGTCCCACACGGAAGGTGGCAGCCCTGAAAGCTGTTGCTGGTCTTCACCGTCCCCCTGCAGCCTATTCACAGGCACAACAGGATCTGGGACCCGGGCATGCCCGGAGGAGGAACATCTCATGGCTCTCGTCCTCGGCAGAGTCTGATTCCTGAAAGGCACATGTCCGGCTCCTTGTCCCACACGGAAGGTGGCAGCCCTGAAAGCTGTTGCTGGTCTTCACCATCCCCCTGCAGCCTATTCACAGGCACAACAGGATTCAGGACCCGGGCATGCCCAGAGGAGGAACATCTCATGGCTCTCGTCCTCGGCAGAGCCTGATTCCGAAAAGGCACACGTCCGGCTCCTTGTCCCACACGGAAGGTGGCAGCCCTGAAAGCTGTTGCTGGTCTTCACCGTCCCCCTGCAGCCTATTCACAGGCACAACAGGATCTGGGACCCGGGCTTGCCCAGAGGAGGAACTTCTCATGGCTCTCGTCCTCGGCAGAGCCTGATTCCGAAAAGGCACACGTCCGGCTCCTTGTCCCACACGGAAGGTGGCAGCCCTGAAAGATGTTGCTGGTCTTCACCGTCCCCCTGCAGCCTATTCACAGGCACAACAGGATCTGGGACCCGGGCATGCCCAGAGGAGGAACTTCTCATGGATCTCGTCCTCGGCAGAGCCTGATTCCGAAAAGGCACACGTCCGGCTCCTTGTCCCACACGGAAGGTGGCAGCCCTGAAAGCTGTTGCTGGTCTTCACCGTCCCCCTGCAGCCTATTCACAGGCACAACAGGATTCGGGACCTGGGCATGCCCAGAGGAGGAGCATCTCATGGATCTCTTCCTCGGCAGAGCCTGATTCCGAAAAGGCACACGTCCGGCTCCTTGTCCCACACGGAAGGTGGCAGCCCTGAAAGATGTTGCTGGTCTTCACCGTCCCCCTGCAGCCTATTCACAGGTACAACAGGATCTGGGACCCGGGCTTTCTGAGAGGAGGAACATCTCATGGCTCTCGTCCTCGGCAGAGCCTGATTCCGAAAAGGCAAACGTCCGGCTCCTTGTCCCACACGGAAGGTGGCAGCCCTGAAAGCTGTTGCTGGTCTTCACCATCCCCCTGCAGCCTATTCACAGGCACAACAGGATTCAGGACCCGGGCATGCCCAGAGGAGGAACATCTCATGGCTCTCGTCCTCGGCAGAGCCTGATTCCGAAAAGGCACACGTCCGGCTCCTTGTCCCACACGGAAGGTGGCAGCCCTGAAAGCTGTTGCTGGTCTTCACCGTCCCCCTGCAGCCTATTCACAGGCACAACAGGATCTGGGATGTGGGCTTGCCCAGAGGAGGAACTTCTCATGGATCTCATCCTCGGCAGAGCCTGATTCCGAAAAGGCACACGTCCGGCTCCTTGTCCCACACGGAAGATGGCAGCCCTGAAAGCTGTTGCTGGTCTTCACCGTCCCCCTGCAGCCTATTCACAGGCTCAACAGGATCTGGGACCCGGGCATGCCCGGAGGAGTAACATCTCATGGCTCTCGTCCTCGGCAGAGTCTGATTCCTGAAAGGCACATGTCCGGCTCCTTGTCCCACATGGAAGGTGGCAGCCCTGAAAGCTGTTGCTGGTCTTCACCGTCCCCCTGCAGCCTATTCACAGGCACAACAGGATCTGGGACCCGGGCATGCCCAGAGGAGGAACATCTCATGGCTCTCGTCCTCGGCAGAGCCTGATTCCGAAAAGGCACACGTCCGGCTCCTTGTCCCACAAGGAAGGTGGCAGCCCTGAAAGCTGTTGCTGGTCTTCACCGTCCCCCTGCAGCCTATTCACAGGCACAACAGGATTCAGGACCCGGGCATGCCCAGAGAAGGAACATCTCATGGCTCTCGTCCTCGGCAGAGCCTGATTCCGAAAAGGCACACGTCCGGCTCCTTGTCCCACACGGAAGGTGGCAGCCCTGAAAGCTGTTGCTGGTCTTCACCGTCCCCCTGCAGCCTATTCACAGGCACAACAGGATTCAGGACCCGGGCTTGCCCAGAGGAGG
This sequence comes from Astur gentilis, assembly GCF_929443795.1. Lineage (NCBI taxonomy): Eukaryota > Metazoa > Chordata > Aves > Accipitriformes > Accipitridae > Astur > Astur gentilis. The sequence continues at coordinate 693,371 of NW_026060877.1, read as the reverse complement.
AACATCTCATGGCTCTCGTCCTCGGCAGAGCCTGATTCCGAAAAGGCACACGTCCGGCTCCTTGTCCCACACGGAAGGTGGCAGCCCTGAAAGCTGTTGCTGGTCTTCACCGTCCCCCTGCAGCCTATTCACAGGTACAACAGGATATGGGACCCGGGCTTGCTGAGAGGAGGAACATCTCATGGCTCTCGTCCTCGGCAGAGCCTGATTCCGAAAAGGCACACTTCCGGCTCCTTGTCCCACACGGACGGTGGCAGCCCTGAAAGCTGTTGCTGGTCTTCACCGTCCCCCTGCAGCCTATTCACAGATACAACAGGATCTGGGACCCGGGCTTGCCCAGAGGAGGAACATCTCATGGCTCTCGTCCTCGGTAGAGCCTGATTCCGAAAAGGCACACGTCCGGCTCCTTGTCCCACACGGAAGGTGGCAGCCCTGAAAGATGTTGCTGGTCTTCACCGTCCCCCTGCAGCCTATTCACAGGTACAACAGGATCTGGGACCCGGGCTTTCTGAGAGGAGAAACATCTCATGGCTCTCGTCCTCGGCAGAGCCTGATTCCGAAAAGGCAAACGTCCGGCTCCTTGTCCCACACGGAAGGTGGCAGCCCTGAAAGCTGTTGCTGGTCTTCACCGTCCCCCTGCAGCCTATTCACAGGCACAACAGGATCTGGGACCCGGGCATGCCCGGAGGAGGAACATCTCATGGCTCTCGTCCTCGGCAGAGTCTGATTCCTGAAAGGCACATGTCCGGCTCCTTGTCCCACACGGAAGGTGGCAGCCCTGAAAGCTGTTGCTGGTCTTCACCATCCCCCTGCAGCCTATTCACAGGCACAACAGGATTCAGGACCCGGGCATGCCCCGAGGAGGAACATCTCATGGCTCTCGTCCTCGGCAGAGCCTGATTCCGAAAAGGCACACGTCCGGCTCCTTGTCCCACACGGAAGGTGGCAGCCCTGAAAGCTGTTGCTGGTCTTCACCGTCCCCCTGCAGCCTATTCACAGGCACAACAGGATCTGGGATGTGGGCTTGCCCAGAGGAGGAACTTCTCATGGATCTCATCCTCGGCAGAGCCTGATTCCGAAAAGGCACACGTCCGGCTCCTTGTCCCACACGGAAGATGGCAGCCCTGAAAGCTGTTGCTGGTCTTCACCGTCCCCCTGCAGCCTATTCACAGGCACAACAGGATCTGGGACCCGGGCATGCCCGGAGGAGTAACATCTCATGGCTCTCGTCCTCGGCAGAGTCTGATTCCTGAAAGGCACATGTCCGGCTCCTTGTCCCACATGGAAGGTGGCAGCCCTGAAAGCTGTTGCTGGTCTTCACCGTCCCCCTGCAGCCTATTCACAGGTACAACAGGATCTGGGACCCGGGCTTGCTGAGAGGAGGAACATCTCATGGCTCTCGTCCTCGGCAGAGCCTGATTCCGAAAAGGCACACGTCCGGCTCCTTGTCCCACACGGAAGGTGGCAGCCCTGAAAGCTGTTGCTGGTCTTCACCGTCCCCCTGCAGCCTATTCACAGGCTCAACAGGATCTGGGACCCGGGCTTGCCCAGAGGAGGAACATCTCATGGCTCTCGTCCTCGGCGGAGCCTGATTCCGAAAAGGCACACGTCCGGCTCCTTGTCCCACACGGAAGGTGGCAGCCCTGAAAGCTGTTGCTGGTCTTCACCGTCCCCCTGCAGCCTATTCACAGGCACAACAGGATCTGGGACCCGGGCTTGCCCAGAGGAGGAACATCTCATGGCTCTCGTCCTCGGCAGAGCCTGATTCCGAAAAGGCACACGTCCGGCTCCTTGTCCCACACGGAAGGTGGCAGCCCTGAAAGCTGTTGCTGGTCTTCACCGTCCCCCTGCAGCCTATTCACAGGCACAACAGGATTCAGGACCCGGGCTTGCCCAGGTGAGGAACATCTCATGGCTCTCGTCCTCGGCAGAGCCTGATTCCGAAAAGGCACACGTCCGGCTCCTTGTCCCACACGGAAGGTGGCAGCCCTGAAAGCTGTTGCTGGTCTTCACCGTCCCCCTGCAGCCTATTCACAGGCACAACAGGATCTGGGACCCGGGCATGCCCGGAGGAGGAACATCTCATGGCTCTCGTCCTCGGCAGAGCCTGATTCCGAAAAGGCACATGTCCGGCTCCTTGTCCCACACGGAAGGTGGCAGCCCTGAAAGCTGTTGCTGGTCTTCAGCATCCCCCTGCAGCCTATTCACAGGCACAACAGGATTCAGGACCCGGGCATGCCCAGAGGAGGAACATCTCATGGCTCTCGTCCTCGGCAGAGCCTGATTCTGAAAAGGCACACGTCCGGCTCCTTGTCCCACACGGAAGGTGGCAGCCCTGAAAGCTGTTGCTGGTCTTCACCGTCCCCCTGCAGCCTATTCACAGGCACAACAGGATTCAGGACCCGGGCATGCCCCGAGGAGGAACATCTCATGGCTCTCGTCCTCGGCAGAGCCTGATTCCGAAAAGGCACACGTCCGGCTCCTTGTCCCACACGGAAGGTGGCAGCCCTGAAAGCTGTTGCTGGTCTTCACCGTCCCCCTGCAGCCTATTCACAGGCTCAACAGGATCTGGGACCCGGGCTTGCTCAGAGGAGGAACATCTCATGGCTCTCGTCCTCGGCTGAGCCTGATTCCGAAAAGGCACACGTCCGGCTCCTTGTCCCACACGGAAGGTGGCAGCCCTGAAAGCTGTTGCTGGTCTTCACCGTCCCCCTGCAGCCTATTCACAGGTACAACAGGATATGGGACCCGGGCTTGCTGAGAGGAGGAACATCTCATGGCTCTCGTCCTCGGCAGAGCCTGATTCTGAAAAGGCACACGTCCGGCTCCTTGTCCCACACGGAAGGTGGCAGCCCTGAAAGCTGTTGCTGGTCTTCACCGTCCCCCTGCAGCCTATTCACAGGCACAACAGGATCTGGGACCCGAGCATGCCCAGAGGAGGAACTTCTCATGGATCTCGTCCTCGGCAGAGCCTGATTCCGAAAAGGCACACGTCCGGCTCCTTGTCCCACACGGAAGGTGGCAGCCCTGAAAGCTGTTGCTGGTCTTCACCGTCCCCCTGCAGCCTATTCACAGGCACAACAGGATTCGGGACCTGGGCATGCCCAGAGGAGGAACATCTCATGGATCTCGTCCTCGGCAGAGCCTGATTCCGAAAAGGCACACGTCCGGCTCCTTGTCCCACACGGAAGGTGGCAGCCCTGAAAGCTGTTGCTGGTCTTCACCGTCCCCCTGCAGCCTATTCACAGGTACAACAGGATCTGGGACCCGGGCTTGCCCAGAGGAGGAACATCTCATGGCTCTCGTCCTCGGCAGAGCCTGATTCCGAAAACGTCCGGCTCCTTGTCCCACACGGAAGATGGCATCCCTGAAAGCTGTTGCTGGTCTTCACCGTCCCCCTGCAGCCTATTCACAGGCACAACAGGATCTGGGACCCGGGCTTGCCCAGAGGAGGAATATCTCATGGATCTCGTCCTCGGCAGAGCCTGATTCCGAAAAGGCACACGTCCGGCTCCTTGTCCCACACGGAAGGTGGCAGCCCTGAAAGCTGTTGCTGGTCTTCACCGTCCCCCTGCAGCCTATTCACAGGCACAACAGGATCTGGGACCCGGGCATGCCCAGAGGAGGAACATCTCATGGATCTCGTCCTCGGCAGAGCCTGATTCCGAAAAGGCACACGTCCGGCTCCTTGTCCCACACGGAAGGTGGCAGCCCTGAAAGCTGTTGCTGGTCTTCACCGTCCCCCTGCAGCCTATTCACAGGCACAACAGGATTCAGGACCCGGGCATGCCCCGAGGAGGAACATCTCATGGCTCTCGTCCTCGGCAGAGCCTGATTCCGAAAAGGCACACGTCCGGCTCCTTGTCCCACACGGAAGGTGGCAGCCCTGAAAGCTGTTGCTGGTCTTCACCGTCCCCCTGCAGCCTATTCACAGGCTCAACAGGATCTGGGACCCGGGCTTGCCCAGAGGAGGAACATCTCATGGCTCTCGTCCTCGGCAGAGCCTGATTCCGAAAAGGCACACGTCCGGCTCCTTGTCCCACACGGAAGGTGGCAGCCCTGAAAGCTGTTGCTGGTCTTCACCGTCCCCCTGCAGCCTATTCACAGGTACAACAGGATATGGGACCCGGGCTTGCTGAGAGGAGGAACATCTCATGGCTCTCGTCCTCGGCAGAGCCTGATTCCGAAAAGGCACACGTCCGGCTCCTTGTCCCACACGGAAGGTGGCAGCCCTGAAAGCTGTTGCTGGTCTTCACCGTCCCCCTGCAGCCTATTCACAGGCACAACAGGATCTGGGACCCGGGCTTGCCCAGAGGAGGAACATCTCATGGCTCTCGTCCTCGGCAGAGCCTGATTCCGAAAAGGCACACGTCCGGCTCCTTGTCCCACACGGAAGGTGGCAGCCCTGAAAGCTGTTGCTGGTCTTCACCGTCCCCCTGCAGCCTATTCACAGGCACAACAGGATTCGGGACCTGGGCATGCCCAGAGGAGGAACATCTCATGGCTCTCGTCCTCGGTAGAGCCTGATTCCGAAAAGGCACACGTCCGGCTCCTTGTCCCACACGGAAGGTGGCAGCCCTGAAAGCTGTTGCTGGTCTTCACCGTCCCCCTGCAGCCTATTCACAGGTACAACAGGATCTGGGACCCGGGCTTGCTGAGAGGAGGAACATCTCATGGCTCTCGTCCTCGGCAGAGCCTGATTCCGATAAGGCAAACGTCCGGCTCCTTGTCCCACACGGAAGATGGCATCCCTGAAAGCTGTTGCTGGTCTTCACCGTCCCCCTGCAGCCTATTCACAGGCACAACAGGATCTGGGACACGGGCTTGCCCAGAGGAGGAACATCTCATGGCTCTCGTCCTCGGTAGAGCCTGATTCCGAAAAGGCACACGTCCGGCTCCTTGTCCCACACGGAAGGTGGCAGCCCTGAAAGCTGTTGCTGGTCTTCACCGTCCCCCTGCAGCCTATTCACAGATACAACAGGATCTGGGACCCGGGCTTGCCCAGAGGAGGAACATCTCATGGCTCTCGTCCTCGGCAGAGCCTGATTCCGAAAAGGCACACGTCCGGCTCCTTGTCCCACACGGAAGGTGGCAGCCCTGAAAGATGTTGCTGGTCTTCACCGTCCCCCTGCAGCCTATTCACAGGCAAAACAGGATCTGGGACCCGGGCATGCCCAGAGGAGGAACTTCTCATGGATCTCGTCCTCGGCAGAGCCTGATTCCGAAAAGGCACACGTCCGGCTCCTTGTCCCACACGGAAGGTGGCAGCCCTGAAAGCTGTTGCTGGTCTTCACCGTCCCCCTGCAGCCTATTCACAGGCACAACAGGATTCAGGACCCGGGCATGCCCAGAGGAGGAACATCTCATGGATCTCGTCCTCGGCAGAGCCTGATTCCGAAAAGGCACACGTCCGGCTCCTTGTCCCACACGGAAGGTGGCAGCCCTGAAAGCTGTTGCTGGTCTTCAGCGTCCCCCTGCAGCCTATTCACAGGCACAACAGGATTCAGGACCCGGGCATGCCCAGAGGAGGAACATCTCATGGATCTCGTCCTCGGCAGAGCCTGATTCCGAAAAGGCACACGTCCGGCTCCTTGTCCCACACGGAAGGTGGCAGCCCTGAAAGCTGTTGCTGGTCTTCACCGTCCCCCTGCAGCCTATTCACAGGCACAACAGGATCTGGGACCCGGGCTTGACCAGAGGAGGAACATCTCATGGATCTCGTCCTCGGCAGAGCCTGATTCCGAAAAGGCACACGTCCGGCTCCTTGTCCCACACGGAAGGTGGCAGCCCTGAAAGCTGTTGCTGGTCTTCACCGTCCCCCTGCAGCCTATTCACAGGCACAACAGGATTCAGGACCCGGGCATGCCCTGAGGAGGAACATCTCATGGCTCTCGTCCTCGGCAGAGCCTGATTCCGAAAAGGCACACGTCCGGCTCCTTGTCCCACACGGAAGGTGGCAGCCCTGAAAGCTGTTGCTGGTCTTCACCGTCCCCCTGCAGCCTATTCACAGGCACAACAGGATCTGCGAACCGAGCATGCCCAGAGGAGGAACATCTCATGGATCTCGTCCTCGGCAGAGCCTGATTCCGAAAAGGCACACGTCCGGCTCCTTGTCCCACACGGAAGGTGGCAGCCCTGAAAGATGTTGCTGGTCTTCACCGTCCCCCTGCAGCCTATTCACAGGCACAACAGGATTCAGGACCCGGGCATGCCCAGAGGAGGAACATCTCATGGCTCTCGTCCTCGGCAGAGCCTGATTCCGAAAAGGCACACGTCCGGCTCCTTGTCCCACACGGAAGGTGGCAGCCCTGAAAGCTGTTGCTGGTCTTCACCGTCCCCCTGCAGCCTATTCACAGGTACAACAGGATCTGGGACCCGGGCTTACTGAGTGGAGGAACATCTCATGGCTCTCGTCCTCGGCAGAGCCTGATTCCGAAAAGGCAAACGTCCGGCTCCTTGTCCCACACGGAAGATGGCATCCCTGAAAGCTGTTGCTAGTCTTCACCGTCCCCCTGCAGCCTATTCACAGGCACAACAGGATCTGGGACCCGGGCTTGCCCAGAGGAGGAACATCTCATGGCTCTCGTCCTCGGTAGAGCCTGATTCCGAAAAGGCACACGTCCGGCTCCTTGTCCCACACGGAAGGTGGCAGCCCTGAAAGCTGTTGCTGGTCTTCACCGTCCCCCTGCAGCCTATTCACAGATACAACAGGATCTGGGACCTGGGCTTGCCCAGAGGAGGAACATCTCATGGCTCTCGTCCTCGGCAGAGCCTGATTCCGAAAAGGCACACGTCCGGCTCCTTGTCCCACACGGAAGGTGGCAGCCCTGAAAGATGTTGCTGGTCTTCACCGTCCCCCTGCAGCCTATTCACAGGCAAAACAGGATCTGGGACCCGGGCATGCCCAGAGGAGGAACTTCTCATGGATCTCGTCCTCGGCAGAGCCTGATTCCGAAAAGGCACACGTCCGGCTCCTTGTCCCACACGGAAGGTGGCAGCCCTGAAAGCTGTTGCTGGTCTTCACCATCCCCCTGCAGCCTATTCACAGGCTCAACAGGATCTGGGACCCGGGCTTGCCCAGAGGAGGAACATCTCATGGCTCTCGTCCTCGGCGGAGCCTGATTCCGAAAAGGCACACGTCCGGCTCCTTGTCCCACACGGAAGGTGGCAGCCCTGAAAGCTGTTGCTGGTCTTCACCATCCCCCTGCAGCCTATTCAAAGGCACAACAGGATTCAGGACCCGGGCATGCCCCGAGGAGGAACATCTCATGGCTCTCGTCCTCGGCAGAGCCTGATTCCGAAAAGGCACACGTCCGGCTCCTTGTCCCACACGGACGGTGGCAGCCCTGAAAGCTGTTGCTGGTCTTCACCGTCCCCCTGCAGCCTATTCACAGGTACAAGAGGATCTGGGACCCGGGCCTGCCCAGAGGAGGAACATCTCATGGCTCTCGGCCTCGGCAGAGCCTGATTCCGAAAAGGCACACGTCCGGCTCCTTGTCCCACACGGACGGTGGCAGCCCTGAAAGATGTTGCTGGTCTTCACCGTCCCCCTGCAGCCTATTCACAGATACAACAGGATCTGGGACCCGGGCTTGCCCAGAGGAGGAACATCTCATGGCTCTCGTCCTCGGCAGAGCCTGATTCCGAAAAGGCACACGTCCGGCTCCTTGTCCCACACGGAAGGTGGCAGCCCTGAAAGATGTTGCTGGTCTTCACCGTCCCCCTGCAGCCTATTCATAGGCACAACAGGATCTGGGACCCGGGCATGCCCAGAGGAGGAACTTCTCATGGATCTCGTCCTCGGCAGAGCCTGATTCCGAAAAGGCACACGTCCGGCTCCTTGTCCCACACGGAAGGTGGCAGCCCTGAAAGCTGTTGCTGGTCTTCACCGTCCCCCTGCAGCCTATTCACAGGCACAACTAGATTCAGGACCCGGGCATGCCCCGAGGAGGAACATCTCATGGCTCTCGTCCTCGGTAGAGCCTGATTCCGAAAAGGCACACGTCCGGCTCCTTGTCCCACACGGAAGGTGGCAGCCCTGAAAGCTGTTGCTGGTCTTCACCGTCCCCCTGCAGCCTATTCACAGGCACAACAGGATCTGGGACCCGGGCTTGCCCAGAGGAGGAACATCTCATGGCTCTCGTCCTCGGCAGAGCCTGATTCCGAAAAGGCACACGTCCGGCTCCTTGTCCCACACGGAAGGTGGCAGCCCTGAAAGCTGTTGCTGGTCTTCACCGTCCCCCTGCAGCCTATTCACAGGTACAACAGGATCTGGGACCCGGGCTTGCTGAGAGGAGGAACATCTCATGGCTCTCGTCCTCGGCAGAGCCTGATTCCGAAAAGGCACACGTCCGGCTCCTTGTCCCACACGGAAGGTGGCAGCCCTGAAAGCTGTTGCTGGTCTTCACCGTCCCCCTGCAGCCTATTCACAGGCACAACAAGATTCAGGACCCGGGCATGCCCCGAGGAGGAACATCTCATGGCTCTCGTCCTCGGTAGAGCCTGATTCCGAAAAGGCACACGTCCGGCTCCTTGTCCCACACGGAAGGTGGCAGCCCTGAAAGCTGTTGCTGGTCTTCACCGTCCCCCTGCAGCCTATTCACAGGCACAACAGGATCTGGGACCCGGGCTTGCCCAGAGGAGGAACATCTCATGGCTCTCGTCCTCGGCAGAGCCTGATTCCGAAAAGGCACACGTCCGGCTCCTTGTCCCACACGGAAGGTGGCAGCCCTGAAAGCTGTTGCTGGTCTTCACAGTCCCCATGCAGCCTATTCACAGATACAACAGGATCTGGGACCCGGGCTTGCCCAGAGGAGGAACATCTCATGGCTCTCATCCTCGGCAGAGCCTGATTCCGAAAAGGCACACGTCCGGCTCCTTGTCCCACACGGAAGGTGGCAGCCCTGAAAGCTGTTGCTGGTCTTCACCGTCCCCCTGCAGCCTATTCACAGGCACAACAGGATCTGGGACCCGGGCATGCCCAGAGGAGGAACTTCTCATGGATCTCGTCCTCGGCAGAGCCTGATTCCGAAAAGGCACACGTCCGGCTCCTTGTCCCACACGGAAGGTGGCAGCCCTGAAAGCTGTTGCTGGTCTTCACCGTCCCCCTGCAGCCTATTCACAGGCACAACAGGATTCGGGACCTGGGCATGCCCAGAGGAGGAACATCTCATGGATCTCTTCCTCGGCAGAGCCTGATTCCGAAAAGGCACACGTCCGGCTCCTTGTCCCACACGGAAGGTGGCAGCCCTGAAAGATGTTGCTGGTCTTCACCGTCCCCCTGCAGCCTATTCACAGGCACAACAGGATCTGGGACCCGGGCATGCCCGGAGGAGGAACATCTCATGGCTCTCGTCCTCGGCAGAGTCTGATTCCTGAAAGGCACATGTCCGGCTCCTTGTCCCACACGGAAGGTGGCAGCCCTGAAAGCTGTTGCTGGTCTTCACCATCCCCCTGCAGCCTATTCACAGGCACAACAGGATTCAGGACCCGGGCATGCCCAGAGGAGGAACATCTCATGGCTCTCGTCCTCGGCAGAGCCTGATTCCGAAAAGGCACACGTCCGGCTCCTTGTCCCACACGGAAGGTGGCAGCCCTGAAAGCTGTTGCTGGTCTTCACCGTCCCCCTGCAGCCTATTCACAGGCACAACAGGATTCAGGACCCGGGCTTGCCCAGAGGAGGAACATCTCATGGCTCTCGTCCTCGGTAGAGCCTGATTCCGAAAAGGCACACGTCCGGCTCCTTGTCCCACACGGAAGGTGGCAGCCCTGAAAGATGTTGCTGGTCTTCACCGTCCCCCTGCAGCCTATTCACAGGCACAACAGGATCTGGGACCCGGGCATGCCCAGAGGAGGAACTTCTCATGGATCTCGTCCTCGGCAGAGCCTGATTCCGAAAAGGCACACGTCCGGCTCCTTGTCCCACACGGAAGGTGGCAGCCCTGAAAGCTGTTGCTGGTCTTCACCGTCCCCCTGCAGCCTATTCACAGGCACAACAGGATTCGGGACCTGGGCATGCCCAGAGGAGGAGCATCTCATGGATCTCTTCCTCGGCAGAGCCTGATTCCGAAAAGGCACACGTCCGGCTCCTTGTCCCACACGGAAGGTGGCAGCCCTGAAAGATGTTGCTGGTCTTCACCGTCCCCCTGCAGCCTATTCACAGGTACAACAGGATCTGGGACCCGGGCTTTCTGAGAGGAGGAACATCTCATGGCTCTCGTCTTCGGCAGAGCCTGATTCCGAAAAGGCAAACGTCCGGCTCCTTGTCCCACACGGAAGGTGGCAGCCCTGAAAGCTGTTGCTGGTCTTCACCATCCCCCTGCAGCCTATTCACAGGCACAACAGGATTCAGGACCCGGGCATGCCCAGAGGAGGAACATCTCATGGCTCTCGTCCTCGGCAGAGCCTGATTCCGAAAAGGCACACGTCCGGCTCCTTGTCCCACACGGAAGGTGGCAGCCCTGAAAGCTGTTGCTGGTCTTCACCGTCCCCCTGCAGCCTATTCACAGGCACAACAGGATCTGGGATGTGGGCTTGCCCAGAGGAGGAACTTCTCATGGATCTCATCCTCGGCAGAGCCTGATTCCGAAAAGGCACACGTCCGGCTCCTTGTCCCACACGGAAGATGGCAGCCCTGAAAGCTGTTGCTGGTCTTCACCGTCCCCCTGCAGCCTATTCACAGGCTCAACAGGATCTGGGACCCGGGCATGCCCGGAGGAGTAACATCTCATGGCTCTCGTCCTCGGCAGAGTCTGATTCCTGAAAGGCACATGTCCGGCTCCTTGTCCCACATGGAAGGTGGCAGCCCTGAAAGCTGTTGCTGGTCTTCACCGTCCCCCTGCAGCCTATTCACAGGCACAACAGGATCTGGGACCCGGGCATGCCCAGAGGAGGAACATCTCATGGCTCTCGTCCTCGGCAGAGCCTGATTCCGAAAAGGCACACGTCCGGCTCCTTGTCCCACCAGGAAGGTGGCAGCCCTGAAAGCTGTTGCTGGTCTTCACCGTCCCCCTGCAGCCTATTCACAGGCACAACAGGATTCAGGACCCGGGCATGCCCAGAGAAGGAACTTCTCATGGCTCTCGTCCTCGGCAGAGCCTGATTCCGAAAAGGCACACGTCCGGCTCCTTGTCCCACACGGAAGGTGGCAGCCCTGAAAGCTGTTGCTGGTCTTCACCGTCCCCCTGCAGCCTATTCACAGGCACAACAGGATTCAGGACCCGGGCTTGCCCAGAGGAGGAACATCTCATGGCTCTCGTCCTCGGCAGAGCCTGATTCCGAAAAGGCACACGTCCGGCTCCTTGTCCCACACGGAAGGTGGCAGCCCTGAAAGCTGTTGCTGGTCTTCACCGTCCCCCTGCAGCCTATTCACAGGTACAACAGGATATGGGACCCGGGCTTGCTGAGAGGAGGAACATCTCATGGCTCTCGTCCTCGGCAGAGCCTGATTCCGAAAAGGCACACTTCCGGCTCCTTGTCCCACACGGACGGTGGCAGCCCTGAAAGCTGTTGCTGGTCTTCACCGTCCCCCTGCAGCCTATTCACAGATACAACAGGATCTGGGACCCGGGCTTGCCCAGAGGAGGAACATCTCATGGCTCTCGTCCTCGGTAGAGCCTGATTCCGAAAAGGCACACGTCCGGCTCCTTGTCCCACACGGAAGGTGGCAGCCCTGAAAGATGTTGCTGGTCTTCACCGTCCCCCTGCAGCCTATTCACAGGTACAACAGGATCTGGGACCCGGGCTTTCTGAGAGGAGAAACATCTCATGGCTCTCGTCCTCGGCAGAGCCTGATTCCGAAAAGGCAAACGTCCGGCTCCTTGTCCCACACGGAAGGTGGCAGCCCTGAAAGCTGTTGCTGGTCTTCACCGTCCCCCTGCAGCCTATTCACAGGCACAACAGGATCTGGGACCCGGGCATGCCCGGAGGAGGAACATCTCATGGCTCTCGTCCTCGGCAGAGTCTGATTCCTGAAAGGCACATGTCCGGCTCCTTGTCCCACACGGAAGGTGGCAGCCCTGAAAGCTGTTGCTGGTCTTCACCATCCCCCTGCAGCCTATTCACAGGCACAACAGGATTCAGGACCCGGGCATGCCCAGAGGAGGAACATCTCATGGCTCTCGTCCTCGGCAGAGCCTGATTCCGAAAAGGCACACGTCCGGCTCCTTGTCCCACACGGAAGGTGGCAGCCCTGAAAGCTGTTGCTGGTCTTCACCGTCCCCCTGCAGCCTATTCACAGGCACAACAGGATCTGGGATGTGGGCTTGCCCAGAGGAGGAACTTCTCATGGATCTCATCCTCGGCAGAGCCTGATTCCGAAAAGGCACACGTCCGGCTCCTTGTCCCACACGGAAGATGGCAGCCCTGAAAGCTGTTGCTGGTCTTCACCGTCCCCCTGCAGCCTATTCACAGGCACAACAGGATCTGGGACCCGGGCATGCCCGGAGGAGTAACATCTCATGGCTCTCGTCCTCGGCAGAGTCTGATTCCTGAAAGGCACATGTCCGGCTCCTTGTCCCACATGGAAGGTGGCAGCCCTGAAAGCTGTTGCTGGTCTTCACCGTCCCCCTGCAGCCTATTCACAGGTACAACAGGATCTGGGACCCGGGCTTGCTGAGAGGAGGAACATCTCATGGCTCTCGTCCTCGGCAGAGCCTGATTCCGAAAAGGCACACGTCCGGCTCCTTGTCCCACACGGAAGGTGGCAGCCCTGAAAGCTGTTGCTGGTCTTCACCGTCCCCCTGCAGCCTATTCACAGGCTCAACAGGATCTGGGACCCGGGCTTGCCCAGAGGAGGAACATCTCATGGCTCTCGTCCTCGGCGGAGCCTGATTCCGAAAAGGCACACGTCCGGCTCCTTGTCCCACACGGAAGGTGGCAGCCCTGAAAGCTGTTGCTGGTCTTCACCGTCCCCCTGCAGCCTATTCACAGGCACAACAGGATCTGGGACCCGGGCTTGCCCAGAGGAGGAACATCTCATGGCTCTCGTCCTCGGCAGAGCCTGATTCCGAAAAGGCACACGTCCGGCTCCTTGTCCCACACGGAAGGTGGCAGCCCTGAAAGCTGTTGCTGGTCTTCACCGTCCCCCTGCAGCCTATTCACAGGCACAACAGGATTCAGGACCCGGGCTTGCCCAGAGGAGGAACATCTCATGGCTCTCGTCCTCGGCAGAGCCTGATTCCGAAAAGGCACACGTCCGGCTCCTTGTCCCACACGGAAGGTGGCAGCCCTGAAAGCTGTTGCTGGTCTTCACCGTCCCCCTGCAGCCTATTCACAGGTACAACAGGATATGGGACCCGGGCTTGCTGAGAGGAGGAACATCTCATGGCTCTCGTCCTCGGCAGAGCCTGATTCCGAAAAGGCACACTTCCGGCTCCTTGTCCCACACGGACGGTGGCAGCCCTGAAAGCTGTTGCTGGTCTTCACCGTCCCCCTGCAGCCTATTCACAGATACAACAGGATCTGGGACCCGGGCTTGCCCAGAGGAGGAACATCTCATGGCTCTCGTCCTCGGTAGAGCCTGATTCCGAAAAGGCACACGTCCGGCTCCTTGTCCCACACGGAAGGTGGCAGCCCTGAAAGATGTTGCTGGTCTTCACCGTCCCCCTGCAGCCTATTCACAGGTACAACAGGATCTGGGACCCGGGCTTTCTGAGAGGAGAAACATCTCATGGCTCTCGTCCTCGGCAGAGCCTGATTCCGAAAAGGCAAACGTCCGGCTCCTTGTCCCACACGGAAGGTGGCAGCCCTGAAAGCTGTTGCTGGTCTTCACCGTCCCCCTGCAGCCTATTCACAGGCACAACAGGATCTGGGACCCGGGCATGCCCGGAGGAGGAACATCTCATGGCTCTCGTCCTCGGCAGAGTCTGATTCCTGAAAGGCACATGTCCGGCTCCTTGTCCCACACGGAAGGTGGCAGCCCTGAAAGCTGTTGCTGGTCTTCACCATCCCCCTGCAGCCTATTCACAGGCACAACAGGATTCAGGACCCGGGCATGCCCAGAGGAGGAACATCTCATGGCTCTCGTCCTCGGCAGAGCCTGATTCCGAAAAGGCACACGTCCGGCTCCTTGTCCCACACGGAAGGTGGCAGCCCTGAAAGCTGTTGCTGGTCTTCACCGTCCCCCTGCAGCCTATTCACAGGCACAACAGGATCTGGGACCCGGGCTTGCCCAGAGGAGGAACTTCTCATGGCTCTCGTCCTCGGCAGAGCCTGATTCCGAAAAGGCACACGTCCGGCTCCTTGTCCCACACGGAAGGTGGCAGCCCTGAAAGCTGTTGCTGGTCTTCACCGTCCCCCTGCAGCCTATTCACAGGCTCAACAGGATCTGGGACCCGGGCTTGCCCAGAGGAGGAACATCTCATGGCTCTCGTCCTCGGCGGAGCCTGATTCCGAAAAGGCACACGTCCGGCTCCTTGTCCCACACGGAAGGTGGCAGCCCTGAAAGCTGTTGCTGGTCTTCACCGTCCCCCTGCAGCCTATTCACAGGCACAACAGGATCTGGGACCCGGGCTTGCCCAGAGGAGGAACATCTCATGGCTCTCGTCCTCGGCAGAGCCTGATTCCGAAAAGGCACACGTCCGGCTCCTTGTCCCACACGGAAGGTGGCAGCCCTGAAAGCTGTTGCTGGTCTTCACCGTCCCCCTGCAGCCTATTCACAGGCACAACAGGATTCAGGACCCGGGCTTGCCCAGAGGAGGAACATCTCATGGCTCTCGTCCTCGGCAGAGCCTGATTCCGAAAAGGCACACGTCCGGCTCCTTGTCCCACACGGAAGGTGGCAGCCCTGAAAGCTGTTGCTGGTCTTCACCGTCCCCCTGCAGCCTATTCACAGGTACAACAGGATATGGGACCCGGGCTTGCTGAGAGGAGGAACATCTCATGGCTCTCGTCCTCGGCAGAGCCTGATTCCGAAAAGGCACACTTCCGGCTCCTTGTCCCACACGGACGGTGGCAGCCCTGAAAGCTGTTGCTGGTCTTCACCGTCCCCCTGCAGCCTATTCACAGATACAACAGGATCTGGGACCCGGGCTTGCCCAGAGGAGGAACATCTCATGGCTCTCGTCCTCGGTAGAGCCTGATTCCGAAAAGGCACACGTCCGGCTCCTTGTCCCACACGGAAGGTGGCAGCCCTGAAAGATGTTGCTGGTCTTCACCGTCCCCCTGCAGCCTATTCACAGGTACAACAGGATCTGGGACCCGGGCTTTCTGAGAGGAGAAACATCTCATGGCTCTCGTCCTCGGCAGAGCCTGATTCCGAAAAGGCAAACGTCCGGCTCCTTGTCCCACACGGAAGGTGGCAGCCCTGAAAGCTGTTGCTGGTCTTCACCGTCCCCCTGCAGCCTATTCACAGGCACAACAGGATCTGGGACCCGGGCATGCCCGGAGGAGGAACATCTCATGGCTCTCGTCCTCGGCAGAGTCTGATTCCTGAAAGGCACATGTCCGGCTCCTTGTCCCACACGGAAGGTGGCAGCCCTGAAAGCTGTTGCTGGTCTTCACCATCCCCCTGCAGCCTATTCACAGGCACAACAGGATTCAGGACCCGGGCATGCCCAGAGGAGGAACATCTCATGGCTCTCGTCCTCGGCAGAGCCTGATTCCGAAAAGGCACACGTCCGGCTCCTTGTCCCACACGGAAGGTGGCAGCCCTGAAAGCTGTTGCTGGTCTTCACCGTCCCCCTGCAGCCTATTCACAGGCACAACAGGATCTGGGACCCGGGCTTGCCCTGAGGAGGATCTTCTCATGGCTCTCGTCCTCGGCAGAGCCTGATTCCGAAAAGGCACACGTCCGGCTCCTTGTCCCACACGGAAGGTGGCAGCCCTGAAAGCTGTTGCTGGTCTTCACCGTCCCCCTGCAGCCTATTCACAGGCACAACAGGATCTGGGACCCGGGCTTGCCCAGAGGAGGAACATCTCATGGCTCTCGTCCTCGGCAGAGCCTGATTCCGAAAAGGCACACGTCCGGCTCCTTGTCCCACACGGACGGTGGCAGCCCTGAAAGCTGTTGCTGGTCTTCACCGTCCCCCTGCAGCCTATTCACAGGTACAACAGGATCTGGGACCCGGGCTTGCTGAGAGGAGGAACATCTCATGGCTCTCGTCCTCGGCAGAGCCTGATTCCGAAAAGGCACACGTCCGGCTCCTTGTCCCACACGGAAGGTGGCAGCCCTGAAAGCTGTTGCTGGTCTTCACCGTCCCCCTGCAGCCTATTCACAGGCACAACAAGATTCAGGACCCGGGCATGCCCCGAGGAGGAACATCTCATGGCTCTCGTCCTCGGTAGAGCCTGATTCCGAAAAGGCACACGTCCGGCTCCTTGTCCCACACGGAAGGTGGCAGCCCTGAAAGCTGTTGCTGGTCTTCACCGTCCCCCTGCAGCCTATTCACAGGCACAACAGGATCTGGGACCCGGGCTTGCCCAGAGGAGGAACATCTCATGGCTCTCGTCCTCGGCAGAGCCTGATTCCGAAAAGGCACACGTCCGGCTCCTTGTCCCACACGGAAGGTGGCAGCCCTGAAAGCTGTTGCTGGTCTTCACAGTCCCCATGCAGCCTATTCACAGATACAACAGGATCTGGGACCCGGGCTTGCCCAGAGGAGGAACATCTCATGGCTCTCGTCCTCGGTAGAGCCTGATTCCGAAAAGGCACACGTCCGGCTCCTTGTCCCACACGGAAGGTGGCAGCCCTGAAAGCTGTTGCTGGTCTTCACCGTCCCCCTGCAGCCTATTCACAGGCACAACAGGATCTGGGACCCGGGCATGCCCAGAGGAGGAACTTCTCATGGATCTCGTCCTCGGCAGAGCCTGATTCCGAAAAGGCACACGTCCGGCTCCTTGTCCCACACGGAAGGTGGCAGCCCTGAAAGCTGTTGCTGGTCTTCACCGTCCCCCTGCAGCCTATTCACAGGCACAACAGGATTCGGGACCTGGGCATGCCCAGAGGAGGAACATCTCATGGATCTCTTCCTCGGCAGAGCCTGATTCCGAAAAGGCACACGTCCGGCTCCTTGTCCCACACGGAAGGTGGCAGCCCTGAAAGATGTTGCTGGTCTTCACCGTCCCCCTGCAGCCTATTCACAGGCACAACAGGATCTGGGACCCGGGCATGCCCGGAGGAGGAACATCTCATGGCTCTCGTCCTCGGCAGAGTCTGATTCCTGAAAGGCACATGTCCGGCTCCTTGTCCCACACGGAAGGTGGCAGCCCTGAAAGCTGTTGCTGGTCTTCACCATCCCCCTGCAGCCTATTCACAGGCACAACAGGATTCAGGACCCGGGCATGCCCAGAGGAGGAACATCTCATGGCTCTCGTCCTCGGCAGAGCCTGATTCCGAAAAGGCACACGTCCGGCTCCTTGTCCCACACGGAAGGTGGCAGCCCTGAAAGCTGTTGCTGGTCTTCACCGTCCCCCTGCAGCCTATTCACAGGCACAACAGGATTCAGGACCCGGGCTTGCCCAGAGGAGGAACATCTCATGGCTCTCGTCCTCGGTAGAGCCTGATTCCGAAAAGGCACACGTCCGGCTCCTTGTCCCACACGGAAGGTGGCAGCCCTGAAAGATGTTGCTGGTCTTCACCGTCCCCCTGCAGCCTATTCACAGGCACAACAGGATCTGGGACCCGGGCATGCCCAGAGGAGGAACTTCTCATGGATCTCGTCCTCGGCAGAGCCTGATTCCGAAAAGGCACACGTCCGGCTCCTTGTCCCACACGGAAGGTGGCAGCCCTGAAAGCTGTTGCTGGTCTTCACCGTCCCCCTGCAGCCTATTCACAGGCACAACAGGATTCGGGACCTGGGCATGCCCAGAGGAGGAGCATCTCATGGATCTCTTCCTCGGCAGAGCCTGATTCCGAAAAGGCACACGTCCGGCTCCTTGTCCCACACGGAAGGTGGCAGCCCTGAAAGATGTTGCTGGTCTTCACCGTCCCCCTGCAGCCTATTCACAGGTACAACAGGATCTGGGACCCGGGCTTTCTGAGAGGAGGAACATCTCATGGCTCTCGTCCTCGGCAGAGCCTGATTCCGAAAAGGCAAACGTCCGGCTCCTTGTCCCACACGGAAGGTGGCAGCCCTGAAAGCTGTTGCTGGTCTTCACCATCCCCCTGCAGCCTATTCACAGGCACAACAGGATTCAGGACCCGGGCATGCCCAGAGGAGGAACATCTCATGGCTCTCGTCCTCGGCAGAGCCTGATTCCGAAAAGGCACACGTCCGGCTCCTTGTCCCACACGGAAGGTGGCAGCCCTGAAAGCTGTTGCTGGTCTTCACCGTCCCCCTGCAGCCTATTCACAGGCACAACAGGATCTGGGATGTGGGCTTGCCCAGAGGAGGAACTTCTCATGGATCTCATCCTCGGCAGAGCCTGATTCCGAAAAGGCACACGTCCGGCTCCTTGTCCCACACGGAAGATGGCAGCCCTGAAAGCTGTTGCTGGTCTTCACCGTCCCCCTGCAGCCTATTCACAGGCTCAACAGGATCTGGGACCCGGGCATGCCCGGAGGAGTAACATCTCATGGCTCTCGTCCTCGGCAGAGTCTGATTCCTGAAAGGCACATGTCCGGCTCCTTGTCCCACATGGAAGGTGGCAGCCCTGAAAGCTGTTGCTGGTCTTCACCGTCCCCCTGCAGCCTATTCACAGGCACAACAGGATCTGGGACCCGGGCATGCCCAGAGGAGGAACATCTCATGGCTCTCGTCCTCGGCAGAGCCTGATTCCGAAAAGGCACACGTCCGGCTCCTTGTCCCACAAGGAAGGTGGCAGCCCTGAATGCTGTTGCTGGTCTTCACCGTCCCCCTGCAGCCTATTCACAGGCACAACAGGATTCAGGACCCGGGCATGCCCAGAGAAGGAACTTCTCATGGCTCTCGTCCTCGGCAGAGCCTGATTCCGAAAAGGCACACGTCCGGCTCCTTGTCCCACACGGAAGGTGGCAGCCCTGAAAGCTGTTGCTGGTCTTCACCGTCCCCCTGCAGCCTATTCACAGGCACAACAGGATTCAGGACCCGGGCTTGCCCAGAGGAGGAACATCTCATGGCTCTCGTCCTCGGCAGAGCCTGATTCCGAAAAGGCACACGTCCGGCTCCTTGTCCCACACGGAAGGTGGCAGCCCTGAAAGCTGTTGCTGGTCTTCACCGTCCCCCTGCAGCCTATTCACAGGTACAACAGGATATGGGACCCGGGCTTGCTGAGAGGAGGAACATCTCATGGCTCTCGTCCTCGGCAGAGCCTGATTCCGAAAAGGCACACTTCCGGCTCCTTGTCCCACACGGACGGTGGCAGCCCTGAAAGCTGTTGCTGGTCTTCACCGTCCCCCTGCAGCCTATTCACAGATACAACAGGATCTGGGACCCGGGCTTGCCCAGAGGAGGAACATCTCATGGCTCTCGTCCTCGGTAGAGCCTGATTCCGAAAAGGCACACGTCCGGCTCCTTGTCCCACACGGAAGGTGGCAGCCCTGAAAGATGTTGCTGGTCTTCACCGTCCCCCTGCAGCCTATTCACAGGTACAACAGGATCTGGGACCCGGGCTTTCTGAGAGGAGAAACATCTCATGGCTCTCGTCCTCGGCAGAGCCTGATTCCGAAAAGGCAAACGTCCGGCTCCTTGTCCCACACGGAAGGTGGCAGCCCTGAAAGCTGTTGCTGGTCTTCACCGTCCCCCTGCAGCCTATTCACAGGCACAACAGGATCTGGGACCCGGGCATGCCCGGAGGAGGAACATCTCATGGCTCTCGTCCTCGGCAGAGTCTGATTCCTGAAAGGCACATGTCCGGCTCCTTGTCCCACACGGAAGGTGGCAGCCCTGAAAGCTGTTGCTGGTCTTCACCATCCCCCTGCAGCCTATTCACAGGCACAACAGGATTCAGGACCCGGGCATGCCCAGAGGAGGAACATCTCATGGCTCTCGTCCTCGGCAGAGCCTGATTCCGAAAAGGCACACGTCCGGCTCCTTGTCCCACACGGAAGGTGGCAGCCCTGAAAGCTGTTGCTGGTCTTCACCGTCCCCCTGCAGCCTATTCACAGGCACAACAGGATCTGGGATGTGGGCTTGCCCAGAGGAGGAACTTCTCATGGATCTCATCCTCGGCAGAGCCTGATTCCGAAAAGGCACACGTCCGGCTCCTTGTCCCACACGGAAGATGGCAGCCCTGAAAGCTGTTGCTGGTCTTCACCGTCCCCCTGCAGCCTATTCACAGGCACAACAGGATCTGGGACCCGGGCATGCCCGGAGGAGTAACATCTCATGGCTCTCGTCCTCGGCAGAGTCTGATTCCTGAAAGGCACATGTCCGGCTCCTTGTCCCACATGGAAGGTGGCAGCCCTGAAAGCTGTTGCTGGTCTTCACCGTCCCCCTGCAGCCTATTCACAGGTACAACAGGATCTGGGACCCGGGCTTGCTGAGAGGAGGAACATCTCATGGCTCTCGTCCTCGGCAGAGCCTGATTCCGAAAAGGCACACGTCCGGCTCCTTGTCCCACACGGAAGGTGGCAGCCCTGAAAGCTGTTGCTGGTCTTCACCGTCCCCCTGCAGCCTATTCACAGGCTCAACAGGATCTGGGACCCGGGCTTGCCCAGAGGAGGAACATCTCATGGCTCTCGTCCTCGGCGGAGCCTGATTCCGAAAAGGCACACGTCCGGCTCCTTGTCCCACACGGAAGGTGGCAGCCCTGAAAGCTGTTGCTGGTCTTCACCGTCCCCCTGCAGCCTATTCACAGGCACAACAGGATCTGGGACCCGGGCTTGCCCAGAGGAGGAACATCTCATGGCTCTCGTCCTCGGCAGAGCCTGATTCCGAAAAGGCACACGTCCGGCTCCTTGTCCCACACGGAAGGTGGCAGCCCTGAAAGCTGTTGCTGGTCTTCACCGTCCCCCTGCAGCCTATTCACAGGCACAACAGGATTCAGGACCCGGGCTTGCCCAGAGGAGGAACATCTCATGGCTCTCGTCCTCGGCAGAGCCTGATTCCGAAAAGGCACACGTCCGGCTCCTTGTCCCACACGGAAGGTGGCAGCCCTGAAAGCTGTTGCTGGTCTTCACCGTCCCCCTGCAGCCTATTCACAGGTACAACAGGATATGGGACCCGGGCTTGCCCAGAGGAGGAACATCTCATGGCTCTCGTCCTCGGCAGAGCCTGATTCCGAAAAGGCACACTTCCGGCTCCTTGTCCCACACGGACGGTGGCAGCCCTGAAAGCTGTTGCTGGTCTTCACCGTCCCCCTGCAGCCTATTCACAGGCACAACAGGATCTGGGACCCGGGCTTGCCCAGAGGAGGAACATCTCATGGCTCTCGTCCTCGGTAGAGCCTGATTCCGAAAAGGCACACGTCCGGCTCCTTGTCCCACACGGAAGGTGGCAGCCCTGAAAGATGTTGCTGGTCTTCACCGTCCCCCTGCAGCCTATTCACAGGTACAACAGGATCTGGGACCCGGGCTTTCTGAGAGGAGAAACATCTCATGGCTCTCGTCCTCGGCAGAGCCTGATTCCGAAAAGGCAAACGTCCGGCTCCTTGTCCCACACGGAAGGTGGCAGCCCTGAAAGCTGTTGCTGGTCTTCACCGTCCCCCTGCAGCCTATTCACAGGCACAACAGGATCTGGGACCCGGGCATGCCCGGAGGAGGAACATCTCATGGCTCTCGTCCTCGGCAGAGTCTGATTCCTGAAAGGCACATGTCCGGCTCCTTGTCCCACACGGAAGGTGGCAGCCCTGAAAGCTGTTGCTGGTCTTCACCATCCCCCTGCAGCCTATTCACAGGCACAACAGGATTCAGGACCCGGGCATGCCCAGAGGAGGAACATCTCATGGCTCTCGTCCTCGGCAGAGCCTGATTCCGAAAAGGCACACGTCCGGCTCCTTGTCCCACACGGAAGGTGGCAGCCCTGAAAGCTGTTGCTGGTCTTCACCGTCCCCCTGCAGCCTATTCACAGGCACAACAGGATCTGGGATGTGGGCTTGCCCAGAGGAGGAACTTCTCATGGATCTCATCCTCGGCAGAGCCTGATTCCGAAAAGGCACACGTCCGGCTCCTTGTCCCACACGGAAGGTGGCAGCCCTGAAAGCTGTTGCTGGTCTTCACCGTCCCCCTGCAGCCTATTCACAGGCACAACAGGATCTGGGACCCGGGCATGCCCGGAGGAGTAACATCTCATGGCTCTCGTCCTCGGCAGAGTCTGATTCCTGAAAGGCACATGTCCGGCTCCTTGTCCCACATGGAAGGTGGCAGCCCTGAAAGCTGTTGCTGGTCTTCACCGTCCCCCTGCAGCCTATTCACAGGTACAACAGGATCTGGGACCCGGGCTTGCTGAGAGGAGGAACATCTCATGGCTCTCGTCCTCGGCAGAGCCTGATTCCGAAAAGGCACACGTCCGGCTCCTTGTCCCACACGGAAGGTGGCAGCCCTGAAAGCTGTTGCTGGTCTTCACCGTCCCCCTGCAGCCTATTCACAGGCTCAACAGGATCTGGGACCCGGGCTTGCCCAGAGGAGGAACATCTCATGGCTCTCGTCCTCGGCGGAGCCTGATTCCGAAAAGGCACACGTCCGGCTCCTTGTCCCACACGGAAGGTGGCAGCCCTGAAAGCTGTTGCTGGTCTTCACCGTCCCCCTGCAGCCTATTCACAGGCACAACAGGATCTGGGACCCGGGCTTGCCCAGAGGAGGAACATCTCATGGCTCTCGTCCTCGGCAGAGCCTGATTCCGAAAAGGCACACGTCCGGCTCCTTGTCCCACACGTATGGTGGCAGCCCTGAAAGCTGTTGCTGGTCTTCACCGTCCCCCTGCAGCCTATTCACAGGTACAACAGGATATGGGACCCGGGCTTGCTGAGAGGAGGAACATCTCATGGCTCTCGTCCTCGGCAGAGCCTGATTCCGAAAAGGCACACGTCCGGCTCCTTGTCCCACACGGACGGTGGCAGCCCTGAAAGCTGTTGCTGGTCTTCACCGTCCCCCTGCAGCCTATTCACAGGTACAACAGGATATGGGACCCGGGCTTGCCCAGAGGAGGAACATCTCATGGCTCTCGTCCTCGGCAGAGCCTGATTCCGAAAAGGCACACGTCCGGCTCCTTGTCCCACACGTAAGGTGGCAGCCCTGAAAGCTGTTGCTGGTCTTCACCGTCCCCCTGCAGCCTATTCACAGGTACAACAGGATATGGGACCCGGGCTTGCTGAGAGGAGGAACATCTCATGGCTCTCGTCCTCGGCAGAGCCTGATTCCGAAAAGGCACACGTCCGGCTCCTTGTCCCACACGGACGGTGGCAGCCCTGAAAGCTGTTGCTGGTCTTCACCGTCCCCCTGCAGCCTATTCACAGATACAACAGGATCTGGGACCCGGGCTTGCCCAGAGGAGGAACTTCTCATGGATCTCATCCTCGGCAGAGCCTGATTCCGAAAAGGCACACGTCCGGCTCCTTGTCCCACACGGAAGATGGCAGCCCTGAAAGCTGTTGCTGGTCTTCACCGTCCCCCTGCAGCCTATTCACAGGCACAACAGGATCTGGGACCCGGGCTTGCCCGGAGGAGTAACATCTCATGGCTCTCGTCCTCGGCAGAGTCTGATTCCTGAAAGGCACATGTCCGGCTCCTTGTCCCACATGGAAGGTGGCAGCCCTGAAAGCTGTTGCTGGTCTTCACCGTCCCCCTGCAGCCTATTCACAGGTACAACAGGATCTGGGACCCGGGCTTGCTGAGAGGAGGAACATCTCATGGCTCTCGTCCTCGGCAGAGCCTGATTCCGAAAAGGCACACGTCCGGCTCCTTGTCCCACACGGAAGGTGGCAGCCCTGAAAGCTGTTGCTGGTCTTCACCGTCCCCCTGCAGCCTATTCACAGGCTCAACAGGATCTGGGACCCGGGCTTGCCCAGAGGAGGAACATCTCATGGCTCTCGTCCTCGGCGGAGCCTGATTCCGAAAAGGCACACGTCCGGCTCCTTGTCCCACACGGAAGGTGGCAGCCCTGAAAGCTGTTGCTGGTCTTCACCGTCCCCCTGCAGCCTATTCACAGGCACAACAGGATCTGGGACCCGGGCTTGCCCAGAGGAGGAACATCTCATGGCTCTCGTCCTCGGCAGAGCCTGATTCCGAAAAGGCACACGTCCGGCTCCTTGTCCCACACGTAAGGTGGCAGCCCTGAAAGCTGTTGCTGGTCTTCACCGTCCCCCTGCAGCCTATTCACAGGTACAACAGGATATGGGACCCGGGCTTGCTGAGAGGAGGAACATCTCATGGCTCTCGTCCTCGGCAGAGCCTGATTCCGAAAAGGCACACGTCCGGCTCCTTGTCCCACACGGACGGTGGCAGCCCTGAAAGCTGTTGCTGGTCTTCACCGTCCCCCTGCAGCCTATTCACAGGTACAACAGGATATGGGACCCGGGCTTGCCCAGAGGAGGAACATCTCATGGCTCTCGTCCTCGGCAGAGCCTGATTCCGAAAAGGCACACGTCCGGCTCCTTGTCCCACACGGAAGGTGGCAGCCCTGAAAGCTGTTGCTGGTCTTCACCGTCCCCCTGCAGCCTATTCACAGGTACAACAGGATATGGGACCCGGGCTTGCTGAGAGGAGGAACATCTCATGGCTCTCGTCCTCGGCAGAGCCTGATTCCGAAAAGGCACACGTCCGGCTCCTTGTCCCACACGGACGGTGGCAGCCCTGAAAGCTGTTGCTGGTCTTCACCGTCCCCCTGCAGCCTATTCACAGATACAACAGGATCTGGGACCCGGGCTTGCCCAGAGGAGGAACTTCTCATGGATCTCGTCCTCGGCAGAGCCTGATTCCGAAAAGGCACACGTCCGGCTCCTTGTCCCACACGGAAGGTGGCAGCCCTAAAAGCTGTTGCTGGTCTTCACCGTCCCCCTGCAGCCTATTCACAGGCACAACAGGATTCGGGACCTGGGCATGCCCAGAGGAGGAACATCTCATGGATCTCTTCCTCGGCAGAGCCTGATTCCCAAAAGGCACACGTCCGGCTCCTTGTCCCACACGGAAGGTGGCAGCCCTGAAAGATGTTGCTGGTCTTCACCGTCCCCCTGCAGCCTATTCACAGGTACAACAGGATCTGGGACCCGGGCTTGCTGAGAGGAGGAACATCTCATGGCTCTCGTCCTCGGCAGAGCCTGATTCCGAAAAGGCAAACGTCCGGCTCCTTGTCCCACACGGAAGGTGGCAGCCCTGAAAGCTGTTGCTGGTCTTCACCGTCCCCCTGCAGCCTATTCACAGGCACAACAGGATCTGGGACCCGGGCATGCCCGGAGGAGGAACATCTCATGGCTCTCGTCCTCGGCACAGTCTGATTCCTGAAAGGCACATGTCCGGCTCCTTGTCCCACACGGAAGGTGGCAGCCCTGAAAGCTGTTGCTGGTCTTCACCGTCCCCCTGCAGCCTATTCACAGGCACAACAGGATTCAGGACCCGGGCATGCCCAGAGGAGGAACATCTCATGGCTCTCGTCCTCGGCAGAGCCTGATTCCGAAAAGGCACACGTCCGGCTCCTTGTCCCACACGGAAGGTGGCAGCCCTGAAAGCTGTTGCTGGTCTTCACCGTCCCCCTGCAGCCTATTCACAGGCACAACAGGATCTGGGACCCGGGCTTGCCCAGAGGAGGAACATCTCATGGCTCTCGTCCTCGGCAGAGCCTGATTCCGAAAAGGCACACGTCCGGCTCCTTGTCCCACACGGACGGTGGCAGCCCTGAAAGCTGTTGCTGGTCTTCACCGTCCCCCTGCAGCCTATTCACAGGGACAACAGGATCTGGGACCCGGGCTTGCCCAGAGGAGGAACATCTCATGGCTCTCGTCCTCGGCAGAGCCTGATTCCGAAAAGGCACACGTCCGGCTCCTTGTCCCACACGGAAGGTGGCAGCCCTGAAAGCTGTTGCTGGTCTTCACCGTCCCCCTGCAGCCTATTCACAGGCACAACAGGATCTGGGACCCGGGCTTGCCCAGAGGAGGAACATCTCATGGCTCTCGTCCTCGGCAGAGCCTGATTCCGAAAAGGCACACGTCCGGCTCCTTGTCCCACACGTAAGGTGGCAGCCCTGAAAGCTGTTGCTGGTCTTCACCGTCCCCCTGCAGCCTATTCACAGATACAACAGGATCTGGGACCCGGGCTTGCTGAGAGGAGGAACATGTCATGGCTCTCGTCCTCGGCAGAGCCTGATTCCGAAAAGGCACACGTCCGGCTCCTTGTCCCACACGGACGGTGGCAGCCCTGAAAGCTGTTGCTGGTCTTCACCGTCCCCCTGCAGCCTATTCACAGATACAACAGGATCTGGGACCCGGGCTTGCCCAGAGGAGGAACATCTCATGGCTCTCGTCCTCGGTAGAGCCTGATTCCGAAAAGGCACACGTCCGGCTCCTTGTCCCACACGGAAGGTGGCAGCCCTGAAAGCTGTTGCTGGTCTTCACCGTCCCCCTGCAGCCTATTCACAGGCACAACAGGATCTGGGACCCGGGCATGCCCAGAGGAGGAACTTCTCATGGATCTCGTCCTCGGCAGAGCCTGATTCCGAAAAGGCACACGTCCGGCTCCTTGTCCCACACGGAAGGTGGCAGCCCTGAAAGCTGTTGCTGGTCTTCACCGTCCCCCTGCAGCCTATTCACAGGCACAACAGGATTCGGGACCTGGGCATGCCCAGAGGAGGAACATCTCATGGATCTCTTCCTCGGCAGAGCCTGATTCCGAAAAGGCACACGTCCGGCTCCTTGTCCCACACGGAAGGTGGCAGCCCTGAAAGCTGTTGCTGGTCTTCACCGTCCCCCTGCAGCCTATTCACAGGCACAACAGGATCTGGGACCCGGGCTTGCCCAGAGGAGGAACATCTCATGGCTCTCGTCCTCGGCAGAGCCTGATTCCGAAAAGGCACACGTCCGGCTCCTTGTCCCACACGGAAGGTGGCAGCCCTGAAAGCTGTTGCTGGTCTTCACCGTCCCCCTGCAGCCTATTCACAGGCACAACAAGATTCAGGACCCGGGCATGCCCCGAGAAGGAACATCTCATGGCTCTCGTCCTCGGTAGAGCCTGATTCCGAAAAGGCACACGTCCGGCTCCTTGTCCCACACGGAAGGTGGCAGCCCTGAAAGCTGTTGCTGGTCTTCACCGTCCCCCTGCAGCCTATTCACAGGCACAACAGGATTCAGGACCCGGGCATGCCCCGAGGAGGAACATCTCATGGCTCTCGTCCTCGGCAGAGCCTGATTCCGAAAAGGCACACGTCCGGCTCCTTGTCCCACACGGAAGGTGGCAGCCCTGAAAGATGTTGCTGGTCTTCACCGTCCCCCTGCAGCCTATTCACAGGTACAACAGGATCTGGGACCCGGGCTTGCTGAGAGGAGGAACATCTCATGGCTCTCGTCCTCGGCAGAGCCTGATTCCGAAAAGGCAAACGTCCGGCTCCTTGTCCCACACGGAAGGTGGCAGCCCTGAAAGCTGTTGCTGGTCTTCACCGTCCCCCTGCAGCCTATTCACAGGCACAACAGGATCTGGGACCCGGGCATGCCCGGAGGAGGAACATCTCATGGCTCTCGTCCTCGGCAGAGCCTGATTCCGAAAAGGCACATGTCCGGCTCCTTGTCCCACACGGAAGGTGGCAGCCCTGAAAGCTGTTGCTGGTCTTCAGCATCCCCCTGCAGCCTATTCACAGGCACAACAGGATTCAGGACCCGGGCATGCCCAGAGGAGGAACATCTCATGGCTCTCGTCCTCGGCAGAGCCTGATTCCGAAAAGGCACACGTCCGGCTCCTTGTCCCACACGGAAGGTGGCAGCCCTGAAAGCTGTTGCTGGTCTTCACCGTCCCCCTGCAGCCTATTCACAGGCACAACAGGATTCAGGACCCGGGCATGCCCCGAGGAGGAACATCTCATGGCTCTCGTCCTCGGCAGAGCCTGATTCCGAAAAGGCACACGTCCGGCTCCTTGTCCCACACGGAAGGTGGCAGCCCTGAAAGCTGTTGCTGGTCTTCACCGTCCCCCTGCAGCCTATTCACAGGCTCAACAGGATCTGGGACCCGGGCTTGCCCAGAGGAGGAACATCTCATGGCTCTCGTCCTCGGCTGAGCCTGATTCCGAAAAGGCACACGTCCGGCTCCTTGTCCCACACGGAAGGTGGCAGCCCTGAAAGCTGTTGCTGGTCTTCACCGTCCCCCTGCAGCCTATTCACAGGTACAACAGGATATGGGACCCGGGCTTGCTGAGAGGAGGAACATCTCATGGCTCTCGTCCTCGGCAGAGCCTGATTCTGAAAAGGCACACGTCCGGCTCCTTGTCCCACACGGAAGGTGGCAGCCCTGAAAGCTGTTGCTGGTCTTCACCGTCCCCCTGCAGCCTATTCACAGGCACAACAGGATCTGGGACCCGAGCATGCCCAGAGGAGGAACTTCTCATGGATCTCGTCCTCGGCAGAGCCTGATTCCGAAAAGGCACACGTCCGGCTCCTTGTCCCACACGGAAGGTGGCAGCCCTGAAAGCTGTTGCTGGTCTTCACCGTCCCCCTGCAGCCTATTCACAGGCACAACAGGATTCGGGACCTGGGCATGCCCAGAGGAGGAACATCTCATGGCTCTCGTCCTCGGCAGAGCCTGATTCCGAAAAGGCACACGTCCGGCTCCTTGTCCCACACGGAAGGTGGCAGCCCTGAAAGCTGTTGCTGGTCTTCACCGTCCCCCTGCAGCCTATTCACAGGTACAACAGGATCTGGGACCCGGGCTTGCTGAGAGGAGGAACATCTCATGGCTCTCGTCCTCGGCAGAGCCTGATTCCGAAAAGGCAAACGTCCGGCTCCTTGTCCCACACAGAAGATGGCATCCCTGAAAGCTGTTGCTGGTCTTCACCGTCCCCCTGCAGCCTATTCACAGGCACAACAGGATCTGGGACCCGGGCTTGCCCAGAGGAGGAATATCTCATGGATCTCGTCCTCGGCAGAGCCTGATTCCGAAAAGGCACACGTCCGGCTCCTTGTCCCACACGGAAGGTGGCAGCCCTGAAAGCTGTTGCTGGTCTTCACCGTCCCCCTGCAGCCTATTCACAGGCACAACAGGATCTGGGACCCGGGCATGCCCAGAGGAGGAACATCTCATGGATCTCGTCCTCGGCAGAGCCTGATTCCGAAAAGGCACACGTCCGGCTCCTTGTCCCACACGGAAGGTGGCAGCCCTGAAAGCTGTTGCTGGTCTTCACCGTCCCCCTGCAGCCTATTCACAGGCACAACAGGATTCAGGACCCGGGCATGCCCCGAGGAGGAACATCTCATGGCTCTCGTCCTCGGCAGAGCCTGATTCCGAAAAGGCACACGTCCGGCTCCTTGTCCCACACGGAAGGTGGCAGCCCTGAAAGCTGTTGCTGGTCTTCACCGTCCCCCTGCAGCCTATTCACAGGTACAACAGGATATGGGACCCGGGCTTGCTGAGAGGAGGAACATCTCATGGCTCTCGTCCTCGGCAGAGCCTGATTCCGAAAAGGCACACGTCCGGCTCCTTGTCCCACACGGAAGGTGGCAGCCCTGAAAGCTGTTGCTGGTCTTCACCGTCCCCCTGCAGCCTATTCACAGGCACAACAGGATTCGGGACCTGGGCATGCCCAGAGGAGGAACATCTCATGGCTCTCGTCCTCGGTAGAGCCTGATTCCGAAAAGGCACACGTCCGGCTCCTTGTCCCACACGGAAGGTGGCAGCCCTTAAAGCTGTTGCTGGTCTTCACCGTCCCCCTGCAGCCTATTCACAGGTACAACAGGATCTGGGACCCGGGCTTGCTGAGAGGAGGAACATCTCATGGCTCTCGTCCTCGGCAGAGCCTGATTCCGATAAGGCAAACGTCCGGCTCCTTGTCCCACACGGAAGATGGCATCCCTGAAAGCTGTTGCTGGTCTTCACCGTCCCCCTGCAGCCTATTCACAGGCACAACAGGATCTGGGACCCGGGCTTGCCCAGAGGAGGAACATCTCATGGCTCTCGTCCTCGGTAGAGCCTGATTCCGAAAAGGCACACGTCCGGCTCCTTGTCCCACACGGAAGGTGGCAGCCCTGAAAGCTGTTGCTGGTCTTCACCGTCCCCCTGCAGCCTATTCACAGATACAACAGGATCTGGGACCCGGGCTTGCCCAGAGGAGGAACATCTCATGGCTCTCGTCCTCGGCAGAGCCTGATTCCGAAAAGGCACACGTCCGGCTCCTTGTCCCACACGGAAGGTGGCAGCCCTGAAAGCTGTTGCTGGTCTTCAGCGTCCCCCTGCAGCCTATTCACAGGCACAACAGGATTCAGGACCCGGGCATGCCCAGAGGAGGAACATCTCATGGATCTCGTCCTCGGCAGAGCCTGATTCCGAAAAGGCACACGTCCGGCTCCTTGTCCCACACGGAAGGTGGCAGCCCTGAAAGCTGTTGCTGGTCTTCACCGTCCCCCTGCAGCCTATTCACAGGCACAACAGGATCTGGGACCCGGGCTTGACCAGAGGAGGAACATCTCATGGCTCTCGTCCTCGGCAGAGCCTGATTCCGAAAAGGCACACGTCCGGCTCCTTGTCCCACACGGAAGGTGGCAGCCCTGAAAGCTGTTGCTGGTCTTCACCGTCCCCCTGCAGCCTATTCACAGGCACAACAGGATTCAGGACCCGGGCATGCCCTGAGGAGGAACATCTCATGGCTCTCGTCCTCGGCAGAGCCTGATTCCGAAAAGGCACACGTCCGGCTCCTTGTCCCACACGGAAGGTGGCAGCCCTGAAAGCTGTTGCTGGTCTTCACCGTCCCCCTGCAGCCTATTCACAGGCACAACAGGATCTGCGACCCGAGCATGCCCAGAGGAGGAACATCTCATGGATCTCGTCCTCGGCAGAGCCTGATTCCGAAAAGGCACACGTCCGGCTCCTTGTCCCACACGGAAGGTGGCAGCCCTGAAAGCTGTTGCTGGTCTTCACCGTCCCCCTGCAGCCTATTCACAGGCACAACAGGATTCAGGACCCGGGCATGCCCAGAGGAGGAACATCTCATGGCTCTCGTCCTCGGCAGAGCCTGATTCCGAAAAGGCACACGTCCGGCTCCTTGTCCCACACGGAAGGTGGCAGCCCTGAAAGCTGTTGCTGGTCTTCACCGTCCCCCTGCAGCCTATTCACAGGTACAACAGGATCTGGGACCCGGGCTTACTGAGTGGAGGAACATCTCATGGCTCTCGTCCTCGGCAGAGCCTGATTCCGAAAAGGCAAACGTCCGGCTCCTTGTCCCACACGGAAGATGGCATCCCTGAAAGCTGTTGCTGGTCTTCACCGTCCCCCTGCAGCCTATTCACAGGCACAACAGGATCTGGGACCCGGGCTTGCCCAGAGGAGGAACATCTCATGGCTCTCGTCCTCGGTAGAGCCTGATTCCGAAAAGGCACACGTCCGGCTCCTTGTCCCACACGGAAGGTGGCAGCCCTGAAAGCTGTTGCTGGTCTTCACCGTCCCCCTGCAGCCTATTCACAGATACAACAGGATCTGGGACCTGGGCTTGCCCAGAGGAGGAACATCTCATGGCTCTCGTCCTCGGCAGAGCCTGATTCCGGAAAGGCACACGTCCGGCTCCTTGTCCCACACGGAAGGTGGCAGCCCTGAAAGCTGTTGCTGGTCTTCACCGTCCCCCTGCAGCCTATTCACAGGCAAAACAGGATCTGGGACCCGGGCATGCCCAGAGGAGGAACTTCTCATGGATCTCGTCCTCGGCAGAGCCTGATTCCGAAAAGGCACACGTCCGGCTCCTTGTCCCACACGGAAGGTGGCAGCCCTGAAAGCTGTTGCTGGTCTTCACCGTCCCCCTGCAGCCTATTCACAGGCACAACAGGATTCGGGACCTGGGCATGCCCAGAGGAGGAACATCTCATGGCTCTCGTCCTCGGCAGAGCCTGATTCCGAAAAGGCACACGTCCGGCTCCTTGTCCCACACGGAAGGTGGCAGCCCTGAAAGCTGTTGCTGGTCTTCACCGTCCCCCTGCAGCCTATTCACAGGTACAACAGGATTCGGGACCCGGGCATGCCCCGAGGAGGAACATCTCATGGCTCTCGTCCTCGGCAGAGCCTGATTCCGAAAAGGCACACGTCCGGCTCCTTGTCCCACACGGAAGGTGGCAGCCCTGAAAGCTGTTGCTGGTCTTCACCGTCCCCGTGCAGCCTATTCACAGGCTCAACAGGATCTGGGACCCGGGCTTGCCCAGAGGAGGAACATCTCATGGCTCTCGTCCTCGGAAGAGCCTGATTCCGAAAAGGCACACGTCCGGCTCCTTGTCCCACATGGAAGGTGGCAGCCCTGAAAGCTGTTGCTGGTCTTCACCGTCCCCCTGCAGCCTATTCACAGATACAACAGGATCTGGGACCCGGGCTTGCTGAGAGGAGGAACATCTCATGGCTCTCGTCCTCGGCAGAGCCTGATTCCGAAAAGGCACACGTCCGGCTCCTTGTCCCACACGGAAGGTGGCAGCCCTGAAAGATGTTGCTGGTCTTCACCGTCCCCCTGCAGCCTATTCACAGGCAAAACAGGATCTGGGACCCGGGCATGCCCAGAGGAGGAACTTCTCATGGATCTCGTCCTCGGCAGAGCCTGATTCCGAAAAGGCACACGTCCGGCTCCTTGTCCCACACGGAAGGTGGCAGCCCTGAAAGCTGTTGCTGGTCTTCACCGTCCCCCTGCAGCCTATTCACAGGCACAACAGGATCTGGGACCCGGGCATGCCCAGAGGAGGAACATCTCATGGCTCTCGTCCTCGGCAGAGCCTGATTCCGAAAAGGCACACGTCCGGCTCCTTGTCCCACACGGAAGGTGGCAGCCCTGAAAGCTGTTGCTGGTCTTCACCGTCCCCCTGCAGCCTATTCACAGGCACAACAGGATTCAGGACCCGGGCATGCCCAGAGGAGGAACATCTCATGGATCTCGTCCTCGGCAGAGCCTGATTCAGAAAAGGCACACGTCCGGCTCCTTGTCCCACACGGAAGGTGGCAGCCCTGAAAGCTGTTGCTGGTCTTCACCGTCCCCCTGCAGCCTATTCACAGGCACAACAGGATCTGGGACCCGGGCTTGCCCAGAGGAGGAACATCTCATGGATCTCGTCCTCGGCAGAGCCTGATTCCGAAAAGGCACACGTCCGGCTCCTTGTCCCACACGGAAGGTGGCAGCCCTGAAAGCTGTTGCTGGTCTTCACCGTCCCCCTGCAGCCTATTCACAGGCACAACAGGATTCAGGACCCGGGCATGCCCCGAGGAGGAACATCTCATGGCTCTCGTCCTCGGCAGAGCCTGATTCCGAAAAGGCACACGTCCGGCTCCTTGTCCCACACGGAAGGTGGCAGCCCTGAAAGCTGTTGCTGGTCTTCACCGTCCCCCTGCAGCCTATTCACAGGCACAACAGGATTCGGGACATGGGCATGCCCAGAGGAGGAAAATCTCATGGATCTCTTCCTCGGCAGAGCCTGATTCCGAAAAGGCACACGTCCGGCTCCTTGTCCCACACGGAAGGTGGCAGCCCTGAAAGCTGTTGCTGGTCTTCACCGTCCCCCTGCAGCCTATTCACAGGTACAACAGGATCTGGGACCCGGCTTGCTGAGAGGAGGAACATCTCATGGCTCTCGTCCTCGGCAGAGCCTGATTCCGAAAAGGCAAACGTCCGGCTCCTTGTCCCACACGGAAGATGGCATCCCTGAAAGCTGTTGCTGGTCTTCACCGTCCCCCTGCAGCCTATTCACAGGCACAACAGGATCTGGGACCCGGGCTTGCCCAGAGGAGGAACATCTCATGGCTCTCGTCCTCGGTAGAGCCTGATTCCGAAAAGGCACACGTCCGGCTCCTTGTCCCACACGGAAGGTGGCAGCCCTGAAAGCTGTTGCTGGTCTTCAGCGTCCCCGTGCAGCCTATTCACAGGCACAACAGGATTCAGGACCCGGGCATGCCCAGAGGAGGAACTTCTCATGGATCTCGTCCTCGGCAGAGCCTGATTCCGAAAAGGCACACGTCCGGCTCCTTGTCCCACACGGAAGGTGGCAGCCCTGAAAGCTGTTGCTGGTCTTCACCGTCCCCCTGCAGCCTATTCACAGGCACAACAGGATTCAGGACCCGGGCATGCCCCGAGGAGGAACATCTCATGGCTCTCGTCCTCGGCAGAGCCTGATTCCGAAAAGGCACACGTCCGGCTCCTTGTCCCACACGGAAGGTGGCAGCCCTGAAAGCTGTTGCTGGTCTTCACCGTCCCCCTGCAGCCTATTCACAGGCTCAACAGGATCTGGGACCCGGGCTTGCCCAGAGGAGGAACATCTCATGGCTCTCGTCCTCGGCAGAGCCTGATTCCGAAAAGGCACACGTCCGGCTCCTTGTCCCACACGGAAGGTGGCAGCCCTGAAAGCTGTTGCTGGTCTTCACCGTCCCCCTGCAGCCTATTCACAGGTACAACAGGATATGGGACCCGGGCTTGCTGAGAGGAGGAACATGTCATGGCTCTCGTCCTCGGCAGAGCCTGATTCCGAAAAGGCACACGTCCGGCTCCTTGTCCCACACGGAAGGTGGCAGCCCTGAAAGCTGTTGCTGGTCTTCACCGTCCCCCTGCAGCCTATTCACAGGCACAACAGGATCTGGGACCCGGGCTTGCCCAGAGGAGGAACATCTCATGGCTCTCGTCCTCGGCAGAGCCTGATTCCGAAAAGGCACACGTCCGGCTCCTTGTCCCACACGGACGGTGGCAGCCCTGAAAGCTGTTGCTGGTCTTCACCGTCCCCCTGCAGCCTATTCACAGGTACAACAGGATATGGGACCCGGGCTTGCTGAGAGGAGGAACATCTCATGGCTCTCGTCCTCGGCAGAGCCTGATTCCGAAAAGGCAAACGTCCGGCTCCTTGTCCCACACGGAAGGTGGCAGCCCTGAAAGCTGTTGCTGGTCTTCACCGTCCCCCTGCAGCCTATTCACAGGCACAACAGGATCTGGGACCCGGGCATGCCCGGAGGAGGAACATCTCATGGCTCTCGTCCTCGGCAGAGTCTGATTCCTGAAAGGCACATGTCCGGCTCCTTGTCCCACACGGAAGGTGGCAGCCCTGAAAGCTGTTGCGGGTCTTCACCATCCCCCTGCAGCCTATTCACAGGCACAACAGGATTCAGGACCCGGGCATGCCCAGAGGAGGAACATCTCATGGCTCTCGTCCTCGGCAGAGCCTGATTCCGAAAAGGCACACGTCCGGCTCCTTGTCCCACACGGAAGGTGGCAGCCCTGAAAGCTGTTGCTGGTCTTCACCGTCCCCCTGCAGCCTATTCACAGGCACAACAGGATCTGGGACCCGGGCTTGCCCAGAGGAGGAACATCTCATGGCTCTCATCCTCGGCAGAGCCTGATTCCGAAAAGGCACACGTCCGGCTCCTTGTCCCACACGGAAGGTGGCAGCCCTGAAAGCTGTTGCTGGTCTTCACCGTCCCCCTGCAGCCTATTCACAGGCACAACAGGATCTGGGACCCGGGCATGCCCGGAGGAGTAACATCTCATGGCTCTCGTCCTCGGCAGAGTCTGATTCCTGAAAGGCACATGTCCGGCTCCTTGTCCCACATGGAAGGTGGCAGCCCTGAAAGCTGTTGCTGGTCTTCACCGTCCCCCTGCAGCCTATTCACAGGCACAACAGGATTCAGGACCCGGGCATGCCCAGAGGAGGAACATCTCATGGCTCTCGTCCTCGGCAGAGCCTGATTCCGAAAAGGCACACGTCCGGCTCCTTGTCCCACACGGAAGGTGGCAGCCCTGAAAGCTGTTGCTGGTCTTCACCGTCCCCCTGCAGCCTATTCACAGGCACAACAGGATTCGGGACCTGGGCATGCCCAGAGGAGGAACATCTCATGGATCTCTTCCTCGGCAGAGCCTGACTCCGAAAAGGCACACGTCCGGCTCCTTGTCCCACACGGAAGGTGGCAGCCCTGAAAGCTGTTGCTGGTCTTCACCGTCCCCCTGCAGCCTATTCACAGGCACAACAGGATTCGGGACCTGGGCATGCCCAGAGGAGGAACATCTCATGGATCTCTTCCTCGGCAGAGTCTGATTCCTGAAAGGCACATGTCCGGCTCCTTGTCCCACACGGAAGGTGGAAGCCCTGAAAGCTGTTGCTGGTCTTCACCATCCCCCTGCAGCCTATTCACAGGCACAACAGGATTCAGGACCCGGGCATGCCCAGAGGAGGAACATCTCATGGCTCTCGTCCTCGGCAGAGCCTGATTCCGAAAAGGCACACGTCCGGCTCCTTGTCCCACACGGAAGGTGGCAGCCCTGAAAGCTGTTGCTGGTCTTCACCGTCCCCCTGCAGCCTATTCACAGGTACAACAGGATCTGGGACCCGGGCTTGCTGAGAGGAGGAACATCTCATGGCTCTCGTCCTCGGCAGAGCCTGATTCCGAAAAGGCAAACGTCCGGCTCCTTGTCCCACACGGATGGTGGCAGCCCTGAAAGTTGTTGCTGGTCTTCACCGTCCCCCTGCAGCCTATTCACAGGCACAACAGGATCTGGGACCCGGGCATGCCCGGAGGAGGAACATCTCATGGCTCTCGTCCTCGGCAGAGTCTGATTCCTGAAAGGCACATGTCCGGCTCCTTGTCCCACACGGAAGGTGGCAGCCCTGAAAGCTGTTGCTGGTCTTCACCGTCCCCCTGCAGCCTATTCACAGGCACAACAGGATTCAGGACCCGGGCATGCCCAGAGGAGGAACATCTCATGGCTCTCGTCCTCGGCAGAGCCTGATTCCGAAAAGGCACACGTCCGGCTCCTTGTCCCACACGGAAGGTGGCAGCCCTGAAAGCTGTTGCTGGTCTTCACCGTCCCCCTGCAGCCTATTCACAGGCACAACAGGATTCAGGACCCGGGCATGCCCAGAGGAGGAACATCTCATGGATCTCGTCCTCGGCAGAGCCTGATTCCGAAAAGGCACACGTCCGGCTCCTTGTCCCACACGCAAGGTGGCAGCCCTGAAAGCTGTTGCTGGTCTTCACCGTCCCCCTGCAGCCTATTCACAGGCACAACAGGATCTGGGACCCGGGCTTGCTGAGAGGAGGAACATCTCATGGCTCTCGTCCTCGGCAGAGCCTGATTCCGAAAAGGCACACGTCCGGCTCCTTGTCCCACACGGAAGGTGGCAGCCCTGAAAGCTGTTGCTGGTCTTCACCGTCCCCCTGCAGCCTACTCACAGGCACAACAGGATTCAGGACCCGGGCATGCCCCGAGGAGGAACATCTCATGGCTCTCGTCCTCGGCAGAGCCTGATTCCGAAAAGGCACACGTCCGGCTCCTTGTCCCACACGGAAGGTGGCAGCCCTGAAAGCTGTTGCTGGTCTTCACCGTCCCCCTGCAGCCTATTCACAGGCACAACAGGATCTGGGACCCGGGCTTGCCCAGAGGAGGAACATCTCATGGCTCTCGTCCTCGGCAGAGCCTGATTCCGAAAAGGCACACGTCCGGCTCCTTGTCCCACACGGAAGGTGGCAGCCCTGAAAGCTGTTGCTGGTCTTCACCGTCCCCCTGCAGCCTATTCACAGGTACAACAGGATATGGGACCCGGGCATGCCCAGAGGAGGAACATCTCATGGCTCTCGTCCTCGGCAGAGCCTGATTCCGAAAAGGCACACGTCCGGCTCCTTGTCCCACACGGAAGGTGGCAGCCCTGAAAGCTGTTGCTGGTCTTCACCGTCCCCCTGCAGCCTATTCACAGATACAACAGGATCTGGGACCCGGGCTTGCCCAGAGGAGGAACATCTCATGGCTCTCGTCCTCGGTAGAGCCTGATTCCGAAAAGGCACACGTCCGGCTCCTTGTCCCACACGGAAGGTGGCAGCCCTGAAAGATGTTGCTGGTCTTCACCGTCCCCCTGCAGCCTATTCACAGGCACAACAGGATCTGGGACCCGGGCTTGCCCAGAGGAGGAACATCTCATGGCTCTCGTCCTCGGCAGAGCCTGATTCCGAAAAGGCACACGTCCGGCTCCTTGTCCCACACGGAAGGTGGCAGCCCTGAAAGCTGTTGCTGGTCTTCACCGTCCCCCTGCAGCCTATTCACAGGCACAACAGGATCTGGGACCCGGGCATGCCCAGAGGAGGAACATCTCATGGCTCTCGTCCTCGGCAGAGCCTGATTCCGAAAAGGCACACGTCCGGCTCCTTGTCCCACACGGAAGGTGGCAGCCCTGAAAGCTGTTGCTGGTCTTCACCGTCCCCCTGCAGCCTATTCACAGGTACAACAGGATATGGGACCCGGGCATGCCCAGAGGAGGAACATCTCATGGCTCTCGTCCTCGGCAGAGCCTGATTCCGAAAAGGCACACGTCCGGCTCCTTGTCCCACACGGAAGGTGGCAGCCCTGAAAGCTGTTGCTGGTCTTCACCGTCCCCCTGCAGCCTATTCACAGATACAACAGGATCTGGGACCCGGGCTTGCCCAGAGGAGGAACATCTCATGGCTCTCGTCCTCGGTAGAGCCTGATTCCGAAAAGGCACACGTCCGGCTCCTTGTCCCACACGGAAGATGGCAGGCCGGAAAGCTGTTGCTGGTCTTCACCGTCCCCCTGCAGCCTATTCACAGGCACAACAGGATCTGGGACCCGGGCATGCCCGGAGGAGGAACATCTCATGGCTCTCGTCCTCGGCAGAGTCTGATTCCTGAAAGGCACATGTCCGGCTCCTTGTCCCACATGGAAGGTGGCAGCCCTGAAAGCTGTTGCTGGTCTTCACCGTCCCCCTGCAGCCTATTCACAGGCACAACAGGATTCAGGACCCGGGCATGCCCAGAGGAGGAACATCTCATGGCTCTCGTCCTCGGCAGAGCCTGATTCCGAAAAGGCACACGTCCGGCTCCTTGTCCCACACGGAAGGTGGCAGCCCTGAAAGCTGTTGCTGGTCTTCACCGTCCCCCTGCAGCCTATTCACAGATACAACAGGATCTGGGACCCGGGCTTGCCCAGAGGAGGAACATCTCATGGCTCTCATCCTCGGCAGAGCCTGATTCCGAAAAGGCACACTTCCAGCTCCTTGTCCCACACGGAAGATGGCAGGCCGGAAAGCTGTTGCTGGTCTTCACCGTCCCCCTGCAGCCTATTCACAGGCACAACAGGATCTGGGACCCGGGCATGCCCGGAGGAGTAACATCTCATGGCTCTCGTCCTCGGCAGAGTCTGATTCCTGAAAGGCACATGTCCGGCTCCTTGACCCACATGGAAGGTGGCAGCCCTGAAAGCTGTTGCTGGTCTTCACCGTCCCCCTGCAGCCTATTCACAGGCACAACAGGATTCAGGACCCGGGCATGCCCAGAGGAGGAACATCTCATGGCTCTCGTCCTCGGCAGAGCCTGATTCCGAAAAGGCACACGTCCGGCTCCTTGTCCCACACAGAAGGTGGCAGCCCTGAAAGCTGTTGCTGGTCTTCACCGTCCCCCTGCAGCCTATTCACAGGCACAACAGGATCTGGGACCCGGGCTTGCCCAGAGGAGGAACTTCTCATGGATCTCGTCCTCGGCAGAGCCTGATTCCGAAAAGGCACACGTCCGGCTCCTTGTCCCACACGGAAGGTGGCAGCCCTGAAAGCTGTTGCTGGTCTTCACCGTCCCCCTGCAGCCTATTCACAGGCACAACAGGATTCGGGACCTGGGCATGCCCAGAGGAGGAACATCTCATGGATCTCTTCCTCGGCAGAGCCTGATTCCGAAAAGGCACACGTCCGGCTCCTTGTCCCACACGGAAGGTGGCAGCCCTGAAAGCTGTTGCTGGTCTTCACCGTCCCCCTGCAGCCTATTCATAGGTACAACAGGATCTGGGACCCGGGCTTGCTGAGAGGAGGAACATCTCATGGCTCTCGTCCTCGGCAGAGCCTGATTCCGAAAAGGCAAACGTCCGGCTCCTTGTCCCACACGGAAGGTGGCAGCCCTGAAAGCTGTTGCTGGTCTTCACCGTCCCCCTGCAGCCTATTCACAGGCACAACAGGATCGGGGACCCGGGCATGCCCGGAGGAGGAACATCTCATGGCTCTCGTCCTCGGCAGAGTCTGATTCCTGAAAGGCACATGTCCGGCTCCTTGTCCCACACGGAAGGTGGCAGCCCTGAAAGCTGTTGCTGGTCTTCACCGTCCCCCTGCAGCCTATTCAGAGGCACAACAGGATTCAGGACCCGGGCATGCCCAGAGGAGGAACATCTCATGGCTCTCGTCCTCGGCAGAGCCTGATTCCGAAAAGGCACACGTCCGGCTCCTTGTCCCACACGGAAGGTGCCAGCCCTGAAAGCTGTTGCTGGTCTTCACCGTCCCCCTGCAGCCTATTCACAGGCACAACAGGATCTGAGACCCGGGCTTGCCCAGAGGAGGAACATCTCATGGCTCTCATCCTCGGCAGAGCCTGATTCCGAAAAGGCACACGTCCGGCTCCTTGTCCCACACGGAAGATGGCAGCCCTGAAAGCTGTTGCTGGTCTTCACCGTCCCCCTGCAGCCTATTCACAGGCACAACAGGATCTGGGACCCGGGCATGCCCGGAGGAGTAACATCTCATGGCTCTCGTCCTCGGCAGAGTCTGATTCCTGAAAGGCACATGTCCGGCTCCTTGTCCCACATGGAAGGTGGCAGCCCTGAAAGCTGTTGCTGGTCTTCACCGTCCCCCTGCAGCCTATTCACAGGCACAACAGGATTCAGGACCCGGGCATGCCCAGAGGAGGAACATCTCATGGCTCTCGTCCTCGGCAGAGCCTGATTCCGAAAAGGCACACGTCCGGCTCCTTGTCCCACACGGAAGGTGGCAGCCCTGAAAGCTGTTGCTGGTCTTCACCGTCCCCCTGCAGCCTATTCACAGGCACAACAGGATTCGGGACCTGGGCATGCCCAGAGGAGGAACATCTCATGGATCTCTTCCTCGGCAGAGCCTGATTCCGAAAAGGCACACGTCCGGCTCCTTGTCCCACACGGAAGGTGGCAGCCCTGAAAGCTGTTGCTGGTCTTCACCGTCCCCCTGCAGCCTATTCACAGGTACAACAGGATCTGGGACCCGGGCTTGCTGAGAGGAGGAACATCTCATGGCTCTCGTCCTCGGCAGAGCCTGATTCCGAAAAGGCACACGTCTGGCTCCTTGTCCCACACGGAAGGTGGCAGCCCTGAAAGCTGTTGCTGGTCTTCACCGTCCCCCTGCAGCCTATTCACAGGCACAACAGGATCTGGGACCCGGGCATGCCCGGAGGAGGAACATCTCATGGCTCTCGTCCTCGGCAGAGTCTGATTCCTGAAAGGCACATGTCCGGCTCCTTGTCCCACACGGAAGGTGGCAGCCCTGAAAGCTGTTGCTGGTCTTCACCATCCCCCTGCAGCCTATTCACAGGCACAACAGGATTCAGGACCCGGGCATGCCCAGAGGAGGAACATCTCATGGCTCTCGTCCTCGGCAGAGCCTGATTCCGAAAAGGCACACGTCCGGCTCCTTGTCCCACACGGAAGGTGCCAGCCCTGAAAGCTGTTGCTGGTCTTCACCGTCCCCCTGCAGCCTATTCACAGGCACAAGAGGATCTGGGACCCGGGCTTGCCCAGAGGAGGAACATCTCATGGCTCTCATCCTCGGCAGAGCCTGATTCCGAAAAGCCATACATCCGGCTCCTTGTCCCACACGGAAGATGGCAGCCCTGAAAGCTGTTGCTGGTCTTCACCGTCCCCCTGCAGCCTATTCACAGGCACAACAGGATCTGGGACCCGGGCATGCCCGGAGGAGTAACATCTCATGGCTCTCGTCCTCGGCAGAGTCTGATTCCTGAAAGGCACATGTCCGGCTCCTTGTCCCACATGGAAGGTGGCAGCCCTGAAAGCTGTTGCTGGTCTTCACCGTCCCCCTGCAGCCTATTCACAGGCACAACAGGATTCAGGACCCGGGCATGCCCAGAGGAGGAACATCTCATGGCTCTCGTCCTCGGCAGAGCCTGATTCCGAAAAGGCACACGTCCGGCTCCTTGTCCCACACAGAAGGTGGCAGCCCTGAAAGCTGTTGCTGGTCTTCACCGTCCCCCTGCAGCCTATTCAGAGGCACAACAGGATTCAGGACCCGGGCATGCCCAGAGGAGGAACATCTCATGGCTCTCGTCCTCGGCAGAGCCTGATTCCGAAAAGGCACACGTCCGGCTCCTTGTCCCACACGGAAGGTGGCAGCCCTGAAAGCTGTTGCTGGTCTTCACCGTCCCCCTGCAGCCTATTCACAGGCACAACAGGATCTGGGACCCGGGCTTGCTGAGAGGAGGAACATCTCATGGCTCTCGTCCTCGGCAGAGCCTGATTCCGAAAAGGCACACGTCCGGCTCCTTGTCCCACACGGAAGGTGGCAGCCCTGAAAGCTGTTGCTGGTCTTCACCGTCCCCCTGCAGCCTATTCACAGGCAGAACAGGATTCAGGACCCGGGCATGCCCAGAGGATGAACATCTCATGGATCTCGTCCTCGGCAGAGCCTGATTCCGAAAAGGCACACGTCCGGCTCCTTGTCCCACACGGAAGGTGGCAGACCTGAAAGCTGTTGCTGGTCTTCACCGTCCCCCTGCAGCCTATTCACAGGCACAACAGGATCTGGGACCCGGGCTTGCCCAGAGAAGGAACATCTCATGGCTCTCGTCCTCGGCAGAGCCTGATTCCGAAAAGGCACACGTCCGGCTCCTTGTCCCACACGGAAGGTGGCAGCCCTGAAAGCTGTTGCTGGTCTTCACCGTCCCCCTGCAGCCTATTCACAGGCACAACAGGATCTGGGACCCGGGCTTGCCCAGAGGAGGAACATCTCATGGCTCTCGTCCTCGGTAGAGCCTGATTCCGAAAAGGCACACGTCCGGCTCCTTGTCCCACACGGAAGGTGGCAGCCCTGAAAGATGTTGCTGGTCTTCACCGTCCCCCTGCAGCCTATTCACAAGCACAACAGGATCTGGGAACCGAGCATGCCCAGAGGAGGAACTTCTCATGGCTCTCGTCCTCGGCAGAGCCTGATTCCGAAAAGGCACATGTCCGGCTCCTAGTCCCACACGGAAGGTGGCAGCCCTGAAAGCTGTTGCTGGTCTTCACCGTCCCCCTGCAGCCTATTCACAGGCACAACAGGATTCGGGACCTGGGCATGCCCAGAGGAGGAACATCTCATGGCTCTCGTCCTCGGCAGAGCCTGATTCCGAAAAGGCACACGTCCGGCTCCTTGTCCCACACGGAAGGTGGCAGCCCTGAAAGCTGTTGCTGGTCTTCACCGTCCCCCTGCAGCCTATTCACAGGCACAACCGGATCTGGGACCCGGGCTTGCCCAGAGGAGGAACATCTCATGGCTCTCGTCCTCGGCAGAGCCTGATTCCGAAAAGGCACACGTCCGGCTCCTTGTCCCACACGGAAGGTGGCTGCCCTGAAAGCTGTTGCTGGTCTTCACCGTCCCCCTGCAGCCTATTCACAGGCACAACAGGATCTGGGACCCGGGCTTGCTGAGAGGAGTAACATCTCATGGCTCTCGTCCTCGGCAGAGTCTGATTCCGAAAAGGCACACGTCCGGCTCCTTGTCCCACACGGAAGGTGGCAGCCCTGAAAGCTGTTGCTGGTCTTCACCGTCCCCCTGCAGCCTATTCACAGGCACAACCGGATCTGGGACCCGGGCTTGCCCAGAGGAGGAACATCTCATGGCTCTCGTCCTCGGCAGAGCCTGATTCCGAAAAGGCACACGTCCGGCTCCTTGTCCCACACGGAAGGTGGCAGCCCTGAAAGCTGTTGCTGGTCTTCACCGTCCCCCTGCAGCCTATTCACAGGTACAACAGGATATGGGACCCGGGCTTGCTGAGAGGAGGAACATCTCATGGCTCTCGTCCTCGGCAGAGCCTGATTCCGAAAAGGCACACGTCCGGCTCCTTGTCCCACACGGAAGGTGGCAGCCCTGAAAGCTGTTGCTGGTCTTCACCGTCCCCCTGCAGCCTATTCACAGATACAACAGGATCTGGGACCCGGGCTTGCCCAGAGGAGGAACATCTCATGGCTCTCGTCCTCGGTAGAGCCTGATTCCGAAAAGGCACACGTCCGGCTCCTTGTCCCACACGGAAGGTGGCAGCCCTGAAAGCTGTTGCTGGTCTTCACCGTCCCCCTGCAGCCTATTCACAGGCACAACAGGATTCGGGACCTGGGCATGCCCAGAGGAGGAACATCTCATGGATCTCTTCCTCGGCAGAGCCTGATTCCGAAAAGGCACACGTCCGGCTCCTTGTCCCACACGGAAGGTGGCAGCCCTGAAAGCTGTTGCTGGTCTTCACCGTCCCCCTGCAGCCTATTCACAGGCACAACAGGATCTGGGACCCGGGCTTGCCCAGAGGAGGAACATCTCATGGCTCTCGTCCTCGGCAGAGCCTGATTCCGAAAAGGCACACGTCCGGCTCCTTGTCCCACATGGAAGGTGGCAGCCCTGAAAGCTGTTGCTGGTCTTCACCGTCCCCCTGCAGCCTATTCACAGATACAACAGGATCTGGGACCCGGGCTTGCCCCGAGGAGGAACATCTCATGGCTCTCGTCCTCGGTAGAGCCTGATTCCGAAAAGGCACACGTCCGGCTCCTTGTCCCACACGGAAG
Organism: Astur gentilis; assembly: GCF_929443795.1. Taxonomy (NCBI): domain Eukaryota; kingdom Metazoa; phylum Chordata; class Aves; order Accipitriformes; family Accipitridae; genus Astur; species Astur gentilis. Next base: position 648,840 of record NW_026060877.1, on the reverse strand, counting down.
GTGGCAGCCCTGAAAGCTGTTGCTGGTCTTCACCGTCCCCCTGCAGCCTATTCACAAGCACAACAGGATCTGGGAACCGAGCATGCCCAGAGGAGGAACTTCTCATGGCTCTCGTCCTCGGCAGAGCCTGATTCCGAAAAGGCACACGTCCGGCTCCTTGTCCCACACGGAAGGTGGCAGCCCTGAAAGCTGTTGCTGGTCTTCACCGTCCCCCTGCAGCCTATTCAGAGGCACAACAGGATTCGGGACCCGGGCATGCCCAGAGGAGGAACATCTCATGGATCTCGTCCTCGGCAGAGCCTGATTCCGAAAAGGCACACGTCCGGCTCCTTGTCCCACACGGAAGGTGCCAGCCCTGAAAGCTGTTGCTGGTCTTCACCGTCCCCCTGCAGCCTATTCACAGGCACAGCAGGATCTGGGACCCGGGCTTGCCCAGAGGAGGAACATCTCATGGCTCTCGTCCTCGGCAGAGCCTGATTCCGAAAAGGCACACGTCCGGCTCCTTGTCCCACACGGAAGGTGGCAGCCCTGAAAGCTGTTGCTGGTCTTCACCGTCCCCCTGCAGCCTATTCACAGGCACAACAGGATTCAGGACCCGGGCATGCCCAGAGGAGGAACATCTCATGGCTCTCGTCCTCGGCAGAGCCTGATTCCGAAAAGGCACACGTCCGGCTCCTTGTCCCACACGGAAGGTGGCAGCCCTGAAAGCTGTTGCTGGTCTTCACCGTCCCCCTGCAGCCTATTCACAGGCACAACCGGATCTGGGACCCGGGCTTGCCCAGAGGAGGAACATCTCATGGCTCTCGTCCTCGGCAGAGCCTGATTCCGAAAAGGCACACGTCCGGCTCCTTGTCCCACACGGAAGGTGGCAGCCCTGAAAGCTGTTGCTGGTCTTCACCGTCCCCCTGCAGCCTATTCACAGGTACAACAGGATATGGGACCCGGGCTTGCTGAGAGGAGGAACATCTCATGGCTCTCGTCCTCGGCAGAGCCTGATTCCGAAAAGGCACACGTCCGGCTCCTTGTCCCACACGGAAGGTGGCAGCCCTGAAAGCTGTTGCTGGTCTTCACCGTCCCCCTGCAGCCTATTCACAGATACAACAGGATCTGGGACCCGGGCTTGCCCAGAGGAGGAACATCTCATGGCTCTCGTCCTCGGTAGAGCCTGATTCCGAAAAGGCACACGTCCGGCTCCTTGTCCCACACGGAAGGTGGCAGCCCTGAAAGCTGTTGCTGGTCTTCACCGTCCCCCTGCAGCCTATTCACAGGCACAACAGGATTCGGGACCTGGGCATGCCCAGAGGAGGAACATCTCATGGATCTCTTCCTCGGCAGAGCCTGATTCCGAAAAGGCACACGTCCGGCTCCTTGTCCCACACGGAAGGTGGCAGCCCTGAAAGCTGTTGCTGGTCTTCACCGTCCCCCTGCAGCCTATTCACAGGTACAACAGGATCTGGGACCCGGGCTTGCTGAGAGGAGGAACATCTCATGGCTCTCGTCCTCGGCAGAGCCTGATTCCGTAAAGGCAAACGTCCGGCTCCTTGTCCCACACGGAAGGTGGCAGCCCTGAAAGCTGTTGCTGGTCTTCACCGTCCCCCTGCAGCCTATTCAGAGGCACAACAGGATCTGGGACCCGGGCTTGCCCAGAGGAGGAACATCTCATGGCTCTCGTCCTCGGCAGAGCCTGATTCCGAAAAGGCACACGTGCGGCTCCTTGTCCCACACGGAAGGTGGCAGCCCTGAAAGCTGTTGCTGGTCTTCACCGTCCCCCTGCAGCCTATTCACAGGCACAACAGGATCTGGGACCCGGGCATGCCCGGAGGAGTAACATCTCATGGCTCTCGTCCTCGGCAGAGCCTGATTCCGAAAAGGCACACGTCCGGCTCCTTGTCCCACACGGAAGGTGGCAGCCCTGAAAGCTGTTGCTGGTCTTCACCGTCCCCCTGCAGCCTATTCACAGGCAGAACAGGATTCAGGACCCGGGCATGCCCAGAGGAGGAACATCTCATGGATCTCGTCCTCGGCAGAGCCTGATTCCGAAAAGGCACACGTCCGGCTCCTTGTCCCACACGGAAGGTGGCAGCCCTGAAAGCTGTTGCTGGTCTTCACCGTCCCCCTGCAGCCTATTCACAGGCACAACAGGATCTGGGACCCGGGCTTGCCCAGAGGAGGAACATCTCATGGCTCTCGTCCTCGGCAGAGCCTGATTCCGAAAAGGCACACGTCCGGCTCCTTGTCCCACATGGAAGGTGGCAGCACTGAAAGCTGTTGCTGGTCTTCACCGTCCCCCTGCAGCCTATTCACAGATACAACAGGATCTGGGACCCGGGCTTGCCCCGAGGAGATTCCGAAAAGGCACACGTCCGGCTCCTTGTCCCACACGGAAGGTGGCAGCCCTGAAAGCTGTTGCTGGTCTTCACCGTCCCCCTGCAGCCTATTCACAAGCACAACAGGATCTGGGAACCGAGCATGCCCAGAGGAGGAACTTCTCATGGCTCTCGTCCTCGGCAGAGCCTGATTCCGAAAAGGCACACGTCCGGCTCCTTGTCCCACACGGAAGGTGGCAGCCCTGAAAGCTGTTGCTGGTCTTCACCGTCCCCCTGCAGCCTATTCAGAGGCACAACAGGATTCAGGACCCGGGCATGCCCAGAGGAGGAACATCTCATGGATCTCGTCCTCGGCAGAGCCTGATTCCGAAAAGGCACACGTCCGGCTCCTTGTCCCACACGGAAGGTGCCAGCCCTGAAAGCTGTTGCTGGTCTTCACCGTCCCCCTGCAGCCTATTCACAGGCACAGCAGGATCTGGGACCCGGGCTTGCCCAGAGGAGGAACATCTCATGGCTCTCGTCCTCGGCAGAGCCTGATTCCGAAAAGGCACACGTCCGGCTCCTTGTCCCACACGGAAGGTGGCAGCCCTGAAAGCTGTTGCTGGTCTTCACCGTCCCCCTGCAGCCTATTCACAGGCACAACAGGATTCAGGACCCGGGCATGCCCAGAGGAGGAACATCTCATGGCTCTCGTCCTCGGCAGAGCCTGATTCCGAAAAGGCACACGTCCGGCTCCTTGTCCCACACGGAAGGTGGCAGCCCTGAAAGCTGTTGCTGGTCTTCACCGTCCCCCTGCAGCCTATTCACAGGCACAACCGGATCTGGGACCCGGGCTTGCCCAGAGGAGGAACATCTCATGGCTCTCGTCCTCGGCAGAGCCTGATTCCGAAAAGGCACACGTCCGGCTCCTTGTCCCACACGGAAGGTGGCAGCCCTTAAAGCTGTTGCTGGTCTTCACCGTCCCCCTGCAGCCTATTCACAGGTACAACAGGATATGGGACCCGGGCTTGCTGAGAGGAGGAACATCTCATGGCTCTCGTCCTCGGCAGAGCCTGATTCCGAAAAGGCACACGTCCGGCTCCTTGTCCCACACGGAAGGTGGCAGCCCTGAAAGCTGTTGCTGGTCTTCACCGTCCCCCTGCAGCCTATTCACAGATACAACAGGATCTGGGACCCGGGCTTGCCCAGAGGAGGAACATCTCATGGCTCTCGTCCTCGGTAGAGCCTGATTCCGAAAAGGCACACGTCCGGCTCCTTGTCCCACACGGAAGGTGGCAGCCCTGAAAGCTGTTGCTGGTCTTCACCGTCCCCCTGCAGCCTATTCACAGGCACAACAGGATTCGGGACCTGGGCATGCCCAGAGGAGGAACATCTCATGGATCTCTTCCTCGGCAGAGCCTGATTCCGAAAAGGCACACGTCCGGCTCCTTGTCCCACACGGAAGGTGGCAGCCCTGAAAGCTGTTGCTGGTCTTCACCGTCCCCCTGCAGCCTATTCACAGGTACAACAGGATCTGGGACCCGGGCTTGCTGAGAGGAGGAACATCTCATGGCTCTCGTCCTCGGCAGAGCCTGATTCCGGAAAGGCAAACGTCCGGCTCCTTGTCCCACACGGAAGGTGGCAGCCCTGAAAGCTGTTGCTGGTCTTCACCGTCCCCCTGCAGCCTATTCAGAGGCACAACAGGATCTGGGACCCGGGCTTGCCCAGAGGAGGAACATCTCATGGCTCTCGTCCTCGGCAGAGCCTGATTCCGAAAAGGCACACGTCCGGCTCCTTGTCCCACACGGAAGGTGGCAGCCCTGAAAGCTGTTGCTGGTCTTCACCGTCCCCCTGCAGCCTATTCACAGGCACAACAGGATCTGGGACCCGGGCATGCCCGGAGGAGTAACATCTCATGGCTCTCGTCCTCGGCAGAGTCTGATTCCTGAAAGGCACATGTCCGGCTCCGTGTCCCACACGGAAGGTGGCAGCCCTGAAAGCTGTTGCTGGTCTTCACCGTCCCCCTGCAGCCTATTCAGAGGCACAACAGGATTCAGGACCCGGGCATGCCCAGAGGAGGAACATCTCATGGCTCTCGTCCTCGGCAGAGCCTGATTCCGAAAAGGCACACGTCCGGCTCCTTGTCCCACACAGAAGGTGGCAGCCCTGAAAGCTGTTGCTGGTCTTCACCGTCCCCCTGCAGCCTATTCACAGGCACAACAGGATCTGGGACCCGGGCTTGCTGAGAGGAGGAACATCTCATGGCTCTCATCCTCGGCAGAGCCTGATTCCGAAAAGGCACACGTCCGGCTCCTTGTCCCACACGGAAGGTGGCAGCCCTGAAAGCTGTTGCTGGTCTTCACCGTCCCCCTGCAGCCTATTCACAGGCACAACAGGATCTGGGACCCGGGCATGCCCAGAGGAGGAACTTCTCATGGATCTCGTCCTCGGCAGAGCCTGATTCCGAAAAGGCACACGTCCGGCTCCTTGTCCCACACGGAAGGTGGCAGCCCTGAAAGCTGTTGCTGGTCTTCACCGTCCCCCTGCAGCCTATTCAGAGGCACAACAGGATTCAGGACCCGGGCATGCCCAGAGGAGGAACATCTCATGGATCTCGTCCTCGGCAGAGCCTGATTCCGAAAAGGCACACGTCCGGCTCCTTGTCCCACACGGAAGGTGCCAGCCCTGAAAGCTGTTGCTGGTCTTCACCGTCCCCCTGCAGCCTATTCACAGGCACAGCAGGATCTGGGACCCGGGCTTGCCCCGAGGAGGAACATCTCATGGCTCTCGTCCTCGGCAGAGCCTGATTCCGAAAAGGCACACGTCCGGCTCCTTGTCCCACACGGAAGGTGGCAGCCCTGAAAGCTGTTGCTGGTCTTCACCGTCCCCCTGCAGCCTATTCACAGGCACAACCGGATCTGGGACCCGGGCTTGCCCAGAGGAGGAACATCTCATGGCTCTCGTCCTCGGCAGAGCCCGATTCCGAAAAGGCACACGTCCGGCTCCTTGTCCCACACGGAAGGTGGCAGCCCTGAAAGCTGTTGCTGGTCTTCACCGTCCCCCTGCAGCCTATTCACAGGTACAACAGGATATGGGACCCGGGCTTGCTGAGAGGAGGAACATCTCATGGCTCTCGTCCTCGGCAGAGCCTGATTCCGAAAAGGCACACGTCCGGCTCCTTGTCCCACACGGACGGTGGCAGCCCTGAAAGCTGTTGGTGGTCTTCACCGTCCCCCTGCAGCCTATTCACAGATACAACAGGATCTGGGACCCGGGCTTGCCCAGAGGAGGAACATCTCATGGCTCTCGTCCTCGGTAGAGCCTGATTCCGAAAAGGCACACGTCCGGCTCCTTGTCCCACACGGAAGGTGGCAGCCCTGAAAGCTGTTGCTGGTCTTCACCGTCCCCCTGCAGCCTATTCACAGGCACAACAGGATTCGGGACCTGGGCATGCCCAGAGGAGGAACATCTCATGGATCTCTTCCTCGGCAGAGCCTGATTCCGAAAAGGCACACGTCCGGCTCCTTGTCCCACACGGAAGGTGGCAGCCCTGAAAGCTGTTGCTGGTCTTCACCGTCCCCCTGCAGCCTATTCACAGGTACAACAGGATCTGGGACCCGGGCTTGCTGAGAGGAGGAACATCTCATGGCTCTCGTCCTCGGCAGAGCCTGATTCCGGAAAGGCAAACGTCCGGCTCCTTGTCCCACACGGAAGGTGGCAGCCCTGAAAGCTGTTGCTGGTCTTCACCGTCCCCCTGCAGCCTATTCACAGGCACAACAGGATCTGGGACCCGGGCTTGCCCACAGGAGGAACATCTCATGGCTCTCGTCCTCGGCAGAGCCTGATTCCGAAAAGGCACACGTCCGGCTCCTTGTCCCACACGGAAGGTGGCAGCCCTGAAAGCTGTTGCTGGTCTTCACCGTCCCCCTGCAGCCTATTCACAGGCACAACAGGATCTGGGACCCGGGCATGCCCGGAGGAGTAACATCTCATGGCTCTCGTCCTCGGCAGAGTCTGATTCCTGAAAGGCACATATCCGGCTCCGTGTCCCACACGGAAGGTGGCAGCCCTGAAAGCTGTTGCTGGTCTTCACCGTCCCCCTGCAGCCTATTCACAGGCACAACAGGATTCAGGACCCGGGCATGCCCCGAGGAGGAACATCTCATGGCTCTCGTCCTCGGCAGAGCCTGATTCCGAAAAGGCACACGTCCGGCTCCTTGTCCCACACAGAAGGTGGCAGCCCTGAAAGCTGTTGCTGGTCTTCACCGTCCCCCTGCAGCCTATTCACAGGCACAACAGGATCTGGGACCCGGGCTTGCTGAGAGGAGGAACATCTCATGGCTCTCGTCCTCGGCAGAGCCTGATTCCGAAAAGGCACACGTCCGGCTCCTTGTCCCACACGGAAGGTGGCAGCCCTGAAAGCTGTTGCTGGTCTTCACCGTCCCCCTGCAGCCTATTCACAGGCAGAACAGGATTCAGGACCCGGGCATGCCCAGAGGAGGAACATCTCATGGATCTCGTCCTCGGCAGAGCCTGATTCCGAAAAGGCACACGTCCGGCTCCTTGTCCCACACGGAAGGTGGCAGCCTGAAAGCTGTTGCTGGTCTTCACCGTCCCCCTGCAGCCTATTCACAGGCACAACAGGATCTGGGACCCGGGCTTGCCCAGAGGAGGAACATCTCATGGCTCTCGTCCTCGGCAGAGCCTGATTCCGAAAAGGCACACGTCCGGCTCCTTGTCCCACACGGAAGGTGGCAGCCCTGAAAGCTGTTGCTGGTCTTCACCGTCCCCCTGCAGCCTATTCACAGATACAACAGGATCTGGGACCTGGGCTTGCCCAGAGGAGGAACATCTCATGGCTCTCGTCCTCGGTAGAGCCTGATTCCGAAAAGGCACACGTCCGGCTCCTTGTCCCACACGGAAGGTGGCAGCCCTGAAAGATGTTGCTGGTCTTCACCGTCCCCCTGCAGCCTATTCACAAGCACAACAGGAACTGGGAACCGAGCATGCCCAGAGGAGGAACTTCTCATGGCTCTCGTCCTCGGCAGAGCCTGATTCCTAAAAGGCACATGTCCGGCTCCTAGTCCCACACGGAAGGTGGCAGCCCTGAAAGCTGTTGCTGGTCTTCACCGTCCCCCTGCAGCCTATTCACAGGCACAACAGGATTCGGGACCTGGGCATGCCCAGAGGAGGAACATCTCATGGATCTCTTCCTCGGCAGAGCCTGATTCCGAAAAGGCACACGTCCGGCTCCTTGTCCCACACGGAAGGTGGCAGCCCTGAAAGCTGTTGCTGGTCGTCACCGTCCCCCTGCAGCCTATTCACAGGTACAACAGGATCTGGGACCCGGGCATGCCCAGAGGAGGAACATCTCATGGCTCTCGTCCTCGGCAGAGCCTGATTCCGAAAAGGCACACGTCCGGCTCCTTGTCCCACACGGAAGATGGCAGCCCTGAAAGCTGTTGCTGGTCTTCACCGTCCCCCTGCAGCCTATTCACAGGCACAACAGGATCTGGGACCCGGGCATGCCCGGAGCAGTAACATCTCATGGCTCTCGTCCTCGGCAGAGCCTGATTCCTGAAAGGCACATGTCCGGCTCCTTGTCCCACATGGAAGGTGGCAGCCCTGAAAGCTGTTGCTGGTCTTCACCGTCCCCCTGCAGCCTATTCAGAGGCACAACAGGATTCAGGACCCGGGCATGCCCAGAGGAGGAACATCTCATGGCTCTCGTCCTCGGCAGAGCCTGATTCCGAAAAGGCACACGTCCGGCTCCTTGTCCCACACAGAAGGTGGCAGCCCTGAAAGCTGTTGCTGGTCTTCACCGTCCCCCTGCAGCCTATTCACAGGCACAACAGGATCTGGGACCCGGGCTTGCTGAGAGGAGGAACATCTCATGGCTCTCGTCCTCGGCAGAGCCTGATTCCGGAAAGGCAAACGTCCGGCTCCTTGTCCCACACGGAAGGTGGCAGCCCTGAAAGCTGTTGCTGGTCTTCACCGTCCCCCTGCAGCCTATTCACAGGCACAACAGGATCTGGGACCCGGGCTTGCCCAGAGGAGGAACATCTCATGGCTCTCGTCCTCGGCAGAGCCTGATTCCGAAAAGGCACACGTCCGGCTCCTTGTCCCACACGGAAGGTGGCAGCCCTGAAAGCTGTTGCTGGTCTTCACCGTCCCCCTGCAGCCTATTCACAGGCACAACAGGATCTGGGACCCGGGCATGCTGAGAGGAGGAACATCTCATGGCTCTCGTCCTCGGCAGAGCCTGATTCCGAAAAGGCACACGTCCGGCTCCTTGTCCCACACGGAAGGTGGCAGCCCTGAAAGCTGTTGCTGGTCTTCACCGTCCCCCTGCAGCCTATTCACAGGCAGAACAGGATTCAGGACCCGGGCATGCCCAGAGGAGGAACATCTCATGGATCTCGTCCTCGGCAGAGCCTGATTCCGAAAAGGCACACGTCCGGCTCCTTGTCCCACACGGAAGGTGGCAGCCCTGAAAGCTGTTGCTGGTCTTCACCGTCCCCCTGCAGCCTATTCACAGGCACAACAGGATCTGGGACCCGGGCTTGCCCAGAGGAGGAACATCTCATGGCTCTCGTCCTCGGCAGAGCCTGATTCCGAAAAGGCACACGTCCGGCTCCTTGTCCCACACGGAAGGTGGCAGCCCTGAAAGCTGTTGCTGGTCTTCACCGTCCCCCTGCAGCCTATTCACAGATACAACAGGATCTGGGACCCGGGCTTGCCCAGAGGAGGAACATCTCATGGCTCTCGTCCTCGGTAGAGCCTGATTCCGAAAAGGCACACGTCCGGCTCCTTGTCCCACACGGAAGGTGGCAGCCCTGAAAGATGTTGCTGGTCTTCACCGTCCCCCTGCAGCCTATTCACAAGCACAACAGGATCTGGGAACCGAGCATGCCCAGAGGAGGAACTTCTCATGGCTCTCGTCCTCGGCAGAGCCTGATTCCTAAAAGGCACATGTCCGGCTCCTAGTCCCACACGGAAGGTGGCAGCCCTGAAAGCTGTTGCTGGTCTTCACCGTCCCCCTGCAGCCTATTCACAGGCACAACAGGATTCGGGACCTGGGCATGCCCAGAGGAGGAACATCTCATGGATCTCTTCCTCGGCAGAGCCTGATTCCGAAAAGGCACACGTCCGGCTCCTTGTCCCACACGGAAGGTGGCAGCCCTGAAAGCTGTTGCTGGTCTTCACCGTCCCCCTGCAGCCTATTCACAGGTACAACAGGATCTGGGACCCGGGCATGCCCAGAGGAGGAACATCTCATGGCTCTCGTCCTCGGCAGAGCCTGATTCCGAAAAGGCACACGTCCTGCTCCTTGTCCCACACGGAAGATGGCAGCCCTGAAAGCTGTTGCTGGTCTTCACCGTCCCCCTGCAGCCTATTCACAGGCACAACAGGATCTGGGACCCGGGCATGCCCGGAGGAGTAACATCTCATGGCTCTCGTCCTCGGCAGAGCCTGATTCCTGAAAGGCACATGTCCGGCTCCTTGTCCCACATGGAAGGTGGCAGCCCTGAAAGCTGTTGCTGGTCTTCACCGTCCCCCTGCAGCCTATTCAGAGGCACAACAGGATTCAGGACCCGGGCATGCCCAGAGGAGGAACATCTCATGGCTCTCGTCCTCGGCAGAGCCTGATTCCGAAAAGGCACACGTCCGGCTCCTTGTCCCACACAGAAGGTGGCAGCCCTGAAAGCTGTTGCTGGTCTTCACCGTCCCCCTGCAGCCTATTCACAGGCACAACAGGATCTGGGACCCGGGCTTGCTGAGAGGAGGAACATCTCATGGCTCTCATCCTCGGCAGAGCCTGATTCCGAAAAGGCACACGTCCGGCTCCTTGTCCCACACGGAAGGTGGCAGCCCTGAAAGCTGTTGCTGGTCTTCACCGTCCCCCTGCAGCCTATTCACAGGCAGAACAGGATTCAGGACCCGGGCATGCCCAGAGGAGGAACATCTCATGGCTCTCGTCCTCGGCAGAGCCTGATTCCGAAAAGGCACACGTCCGGCTCCTTGTCCCACACAGAAGGTGGCAGCCCTGAAAGATGTTGCTGGTCTTCACCGTCCCCCTGCAGCCTATTCACAGGCACAACAGGATCTGGGACCCGGGCTTGCCCAGAGGAGGAACATCTCATGGCTCTCATCCTCGGCAGAGCCTGATTCCGAAAAGGCACACGTCCGGCTCCTTGTCCCACACGGAAGGTGGCAGCCCTGAAAGCTGTTGCTGGTCTTCACCGTCCCCCTGCAGCCTATTCACAGGCACAACAGGATTCAGGACCCGGGCATGCCCAGAGGAGGAACATCTCATGGCTCTCGTCCTCGGCAGAGCCTGATTCCGAAAAGGCACACGTCCGGCTCCTTGTCCCACACAGAAGGTGGCAGCCCTGAAAGCTGTTGCTGGTCTTCACCGTCCCCCTGCAGCCTATTCACAGGCACAACAGGATCTGGGACCCGGGCTTGCTGAGAGGAGGAACATCTCATGGCTCTCGTCCTCGGCAGAGCCTGATTCCGGAAAGGCAAACGTCCGGCTCCTTGTCCCACACGGAAGGTGGCAGCCCTGAAAGCTGTTGCTGGTCTTCACCGTCCCCCTGCAGCCTATTCACAGGCACAACAGGATCTGGGACCCGGGCTTGCCCAGAGGAGGAACATCTCATGGCTCTCGTCCTCGGCAGAGCCTGATTCCGAAAAGGCACACGTCCGGCTCCTTGTCCCACACGGAAGGTGGCAGCCCTGAAAGCTGTTGCTGGTCTTCACCGTCCCCCTGCAGCCTATTCACAGGCACAACAGGATCTGGGACCCGGGCATGCCCGGAGGAGTAACATCTCATGGCTCTCGTCCTCGGCAGAGTCTGATTCCTGAAAGGCACATGTCCGGCTCCGTGTCCCACACGGAAGGTGGCAGCCCTGAAAGCTGTTGCTGGTCTTCACCGTCCCCCTGCAGCCTATTCAGAGGCACAACAGGATTCAGGACCCGGGCATGCCCAGAGGAGGAACATCTCATGGCTCTCGTCCTCGGCAGAGCCTGATTCCGAAAAGGCACACGTCCGGCTCCTTGTCCCACACAGAAGGTGGCAGCCCTGAAAGATGTTGCTGGTCTTCACCGTCCCCCTGCAGCCTATTCACAGGCACAACAGGATCTGGGACCCGGGCTTGCTGAGAGGAGGAACATCTCATGGCTCTCGTCCTCGGCAGAGCCTGATTCCGAAAAGGCACACGTCCGGCTCCTTGTCCCACACGGAAGGTGGCAGCCCTGAAAGCTGTTGCTGGTCTTCACCGTCCCCCTGCAGCCTATTCACAGGCAGAACAGGATTCAGGACCCGGGCATGCCCAGAGGAGGAACATCTCATGGATCTCGTCCTCGGCAGAGCCTGATTCCGAAAAGGCACACGTCCGGCTCCTTGTCCCACACGGAAGGTGGCAGCCCTGAAAGCTGTTGCTGGTCTTCACCGTCCCCCTGCAGCCTATTCACAGGCACAACAGGATCTGGGACCCGGGCTTGCCCAGAGGAGGAACATCTCATGGCTCTCGTCCTCGGCAGAGCCTGATTCCGAAAAGGCACACGTCCGGCTCCTTGTCCCACACGGAAGGTGGCAGCCCTGAAAGCTGTTGCTGGTCTTCACCGTCCCCCTGCAGCCTATTCACAGATACAACAGGATCTGGGACCCGGGCTTGCCCAGAGGAGGAACATCTCATGGCTCTCGTCCTCGGTAGAGCCTGATTCCGAAAAGGCACACGTCCGGCTCCTAGTCCCACACGGAAGGTGGCAGCCCTGAAAGCTGTTGCTGGTCTTCACCGTCCCCCTGCAGCCTATTCACAGGCACAACAGGATTCGGGACCTGGGCATGCCCAGAGGAGGAACATCTCATGGATCTCTTCCTCGGCAGAGCCTGATTCCGAAAAGGCACATGTCCGGCTCCTTGTCCCACACGGAAGGTGGCAGCCCTGAAAGCTGTTGCTGGTCTTCACCGTCCCCCTGCAGCCTATTCACAGGTACAACAGGATCTGGGACCCGGGCATGCCCAGAGGAGGAACATCTCATGGCTCTCGTCCTCGGCAGAGCCTGATTCCGAAAAGGCACACGTCCGGCTCCTTGTCCCACACGGAAGATGGCAGCCCTGAAAGCTGTTGCTGGTCTTCACCGTCCCCCTGCAGCCTATTCACAGGCACAACAGGATCTGGGACCCGGGCATGCCCGGAGGAGTAACATCTCATGGCTCTCGTCCTCGGCAGAGCCTGATTCCTGAAAGGCACATGTCCGGCTCCTTGTCCCACATGGAAGGTGGCAGCCCTGAAAGCTGTTGCTGGTCTTCACCGTCCCCCTGCAGCCTATTCAGAGGCACAACAGGATTCAGGACCCGGGCATGCCCAGAGGAGGAACATCTCATGGCTCTCGTCCTCGGCAGAGCCTGATTCCGAAAAGGCACACGTCCGGCTCCTTGTCCCACACAGAAGGTGGCAGCCCTGAAAGCTGTTGCTGGTCTTCACCGTCCCCCTGCAGCCTATTCACAGGCACAACAGGATCTGGGACCCGGGCTTGCCCAGAGGAGGAACATCTCATGGCTCTCATCCTCGGCAGAGCCTGATTCCGAAAAGGCACACGTCCGGCTCCTTGTCCCACACGGAAGGTGGCAGCCCTGAAAGCTGTTGTTGGTCTTCACCGTCCCCCTGCAGCCTATTCACAGGCACAACAGGATTCAGGACCCGGGCATGCCCAGAGGAGGAACATCTCATGGCTCTCGTCCTCGGCAGAGCCTGATTCCGAAAAGGCACACGTCCGGCTCCTTGTCCCACACAGAAGGTGGCAGCCCTGAAAGATGTTGCTGGTCTTCACCGTCCCCCTGCAGCCTATTCACAGGCACAACAGGATCTGGGACCCGGGCTTGCCCAGAGGAGGAACATCTCATGGCTCTCATCCTCGGCAGAGCCTGATTCCGAAAAGGCACACGTCCGGCTCCTTGTCCCACACGGAAGGTGGCAGCCCTGAAAGCTGTTGCTGGTCTTCACCGTCCCCCTGCAGCCTATTCACAGGCACAACAGGATTCAGGACCCGGGCATGCCCAGAGGAGGAACATCTCATGGATCTCGTCCTCGGCAGAGCCTGATTCCGAAAATGCACACGTCTGGCTCCTTGTCCCACATGGAAGGTGGCAGCCCTGAAAGCTGTTGCTGGTCTTCACCGTCCCCCTGCAGCCTATTCACAGGCACAACAGGATTCAGGACCCGGGCATGCCCCGAGGAGGAACATCTCATGGCTCTCGTCCTCGGCAGAGCCTGATTCCGAAAAGGCACACGTCCGGCTCCTTGTCCCACACGGAAGGTGGCAGCCCTGAAAGCTGTTGCTGGTCTTCACCGTCCCCCTGCAGCCTATTCACAGGCACAACAGGATCTGGGACCCGGGCTTGCCCAGAGGAGGAACATCTCATGGCTCTCGTCCTCGGCAGAGCCTGATTCCGAAAAGGCACACGTCCGGCTCCTTGTCCCACACGGAAGGTGGCAGCCCTGAAAGCTGTTGCTGGTCTTCACCGTCCCCCTGCAGCCTATTCACAGGCACAACAGGATTCAGGACCCGGGCATGCCCAGAGGAGGAACATCTCATGGCTCTCGTCCTCGGCAGAGCCTGATTCCGAAAAGGCACACGTCCGGCTCCTTGTCCCACACAGAAGGTGGCAGCCCTGAAAGACGTTGCTGGTCTTCACCGTCCCCCTGCAGCCTATTCACAGGCACAACAGGATCTGGGACCCGGGCTTGCCCAGAGGAGGAACATCTCATGGCTCTCATCCTCGGCAGAGCCTGATTCCGAAAAGGCACACGTCCGGCTCCTTGTCCCACACGGAAGGTGGCAGCCCTGAAAGCTGTTGCTGGTCTTCACCGTCCCCCTGCAGCCTATTCACAGGCACAACAGGATTCAGGACCCGGGCATGCCCCGAGGAGGAACATCTCATGGCTCTCGTCCTCGGCAGAGCCTGATTCCGAAAAGGCACACGTCCGGCTCCTTGTCCCACACGGAAGGTGGCAGCCCTGAAAGCTGTTGCTGGTCTTCACCGTCCCCCTGCAGCCTATTCACAGGCACAACAGGATCTGGGACCCGGGCTTGCCCAGAGGAGGAACATCTCATGGCTCTCGTCCTCGGCAGAGCCTGATTCCGAAAAGGCACACGTCCGGCTCCTTGTCCCACACGGAAGGTGGCAGCCCTGAAAGCTGTTGCTGGTCTTCACCGTCCCCCTGCAGCCTATTCACAGGCTCAACAGGATCTGGGACCCGGGCTTGCCCAGAGGAGGAACATCTCATGGCTCTCGTCCTCGGCAGAGCCTGATTCCGAAAAGGCACACGTCCGGCTCCTTGTCCCACACAGAAGGTGGCAGCCCTGAAAGCTGTTGCTGGTCTTCACCGTCCCCCTGCAGCCTATTCACAGATACAACAGGATCTGGGACCCGGGCTTGCCCAGAGGAGGAACATCTCATGGCTCTCGTCCTCGGCAGAGCCTGATTCCGAAAAGGCACACGTCCGGCTCCTTGTCCCACACGGAAGGTGGCAGCCCTGAAAGATGTTGCTGGTCTTCACCGTCCCCCTGCAGCCTATTCACAGGCACAACAGGATCTGGGACCCGGGCATGCCCAGAGGAGGAACTTCTCATGGATCTCGTCCTCGGCAGAGCCTGATTCCGAAAAGGCACATGTCCGGCTCCTTGTCCCACACGGAAGGTGGCAGCCCTGAAAGCTGTTGCTGGTCTTCACCGTCCCCCTGCAGCCTATTCAGAGGCACAACAGGATTCAGGACCCGGGCATGCCCAGAGGAGGAACATCTCATGGATCTCGTCCTCGGCAGAGCCTGATTCCGAAAAGGCACACGTCCGGCTCCTTGTCCCACACGGACGGTGGCAGCCCTGAAAGCTGTTGCTGGTCTTCACCGTCCCCCTGCAGCCTATTCACAGGCACAACAGGATTCAGGACCCGGGCATGCCCCGAGGAGGAACATCTCATGGCTCTCGTCCTCGGCAGAGCCTGATTCCGAAAAGGCACACGTCCGGCTCCTTGTCCCACACGGAAGGTGGCAGCCCTGAAAGCTGTTGCTGGTCTTCACCGTCCCCCTGCAGCCTATTCACAGGCACAACCGGATCTGGGACCCGGGCTTGCCCAGAGGAGGAACATCTCATGGCTCTCGTCCTCGGCAGAGCCTGATTCCGAAAAGGCACACGTCCGGCTCCTTGTCCCACACGGAAGGTGGCAGCCCTGAAAGCTGTTGCTGGTCTTCACCGTCCGCCTGCAGCCTATTCACAGGTACAACAGGATATGGGACCCGGGCTTGCTGAGAGGAGGAACATCTCATGGCTCTCGTCCTCGGCAGAGCCTGATTCCGAAAAGGCACACGTCCGGCTCCTTGTCCCACACGGACGGTGGCAGCCCTGAAAGCTGTTGCTGGTCTTCACCGTCCCCCTGCAGCCTATTCACAGATACAACAGGATCTGGGACCCGGGCTTGCCCAGAGGAGGAACATCTCATGGCTCTCGTCCTCGGTAGAGCCTGATTCCGAAAAGGCACACGTCCGGCTCCTTGTCCCACACGGAAGGTGGCAGCCCTGAAAGCTGTTGCTGGTCTTCACCGTCCCCCTGCAGCCTATTCACAGGCACAACAGGATTCGGGACCTGGGCATGCCCAGAGGAGGAACATCTCATGGATCTCTTCCTCGGCAGAGCCTGATTCCGAAAAGGCACACGTCCGGCTCCTTGTCCCACACGGAAGGTGGCAGCCCTGAAAGCTGTTGCTGGTCTTCACCGTCCCCCTGCAGCCTATTCACAGGTACAACAGGATCTGGGACCCGGGCTTGCTGAGAGGAGGAACATCTCATGGCTCTCGTCCTCGGCAGAGCCTGATTCCGGAAAGGCAAACGTCCGGCTCCTTGTCCCACACGGAAGGTGGCAGCCCTGAAAGCTGTTGCTGGTCTTCACCGTCCCCCTGCAGCCTATTCACAGGCACAACAGGATCTGGGACCCGGGCTTGCTGAGAGGAGGAACATCTCATGGCTCTCGTCCTCGGCAGAGCCTGATTCCGAAAAGGCACACGTCCGGCTCCTTGTCCCACACAGAAGGTGGCAGCCCTGAAAGCTGTTGCTGGTCTTCACTGTCCCCCTGCAGCCTATTCACAGGCACAACAGGATCTGGGACCCGGGCTTGCCCCGAGGAGGAACATCTCATGGCTCTCATCCTCGGCAGAGCCTGATTCCGAAAAGGCACACGTCCGGCTCCTTGTCCCACATGGAAGGTGGCAGCCCTGAAAGCTGTTGCTGGTCTTCACCGTCCCCCTGCAGCCTATTCACAGGCAGAACAGGATTCAGGACCCGGGCATGCCCAGAGGAGGAACATCTCATGGATCTCGTCCTCGGCAGAGCCTGATTCCGAAAAGGCACACGTCCGGCTCCTTGTCCCACACGGAAGGTGGCAGCCCTGAAAGCTGTTGCTGGTCTTCACCGTCCCCCTGCAGCCTATTCACAGGCACAACAGGATCTGGGACCCGGGCTTGCCCAGAGGAGGAACTTCTCATGGCTCTCGTCCTCGGCAGAGCCTGATTCCGAAAAGGCACACGTCCGGCTCCTTGTCCCACACGGAAGGTGGCAGCCCTGAAAGCTGTTGCTGGTCTTCACCGTCCCCCTGCAGCCTATTCACAGGTACAACAGGATATGGGACCCGGGCTTGCTGAGAGGAGGAACATCTCATGGCTCTCGTCCTCGGCAGAGCCTGATTCCGAAAAGGCACACGTCCGGCTCCTTGTCCCACACGGACGGTGGCAGCCCTGAAAGCTGTTGCTGGTCTTCACCGTCCCCCTGCAGCCTATTCACAGGCACAGCAGGATCTGGGACCCGGGCTTGCCCAGAGGAGGAACATCTCATGGCTCTCGTCCTCGGTAGAGCCTGATTCCGAAAAGGCACACGTCCGGCTCCTTGTCCCACACGGAAGGTGGCAGCCCTGAAAGATGTTGCTGGTCTTCACCGTCCCCCTGCAGCCTATTCACAGGCACAACAGGATCTGGGACCCGGGCATGCCCAGAGGAGGAACTTCTCATGGATCTCGTCCTCGGCAGAGCCTGATTCCGAAAAGGCACACGTCCGGCTCCTTGTCCCACACGGAAGGTGGCAGCCCTGAAAGCTGTTGCTGGTCTTCACCGTCCCCCTGCAGCCTATTCACAGGCACAACAGGATTCGGGACCTGGGCATGCCCAGAGGAGGAACATCTCATGGATCTCGTCCTCGGCAGAGCCTGATTCCGAAAAGGCACACGTCCGGCTCCTTGTCCCACACGGAAGGTGGCAGCCCTGAAAGCTGTTGCTGGTCTTCACCATCCCCCTGCAGCCTATTCACAGGTACAACAGGATCTGGGACCCGGGCTTGCTGAGAGGAGGAACATCTCATGGCTCTCGTCCTCGGCAGAGCCTGATTCCGGAAAGGCAAACGTCCGGCTCCTTGTCCCACACGGAAGGTGGCAGCCCTGAAAGCTGTTGCTGGTCTTCACCGTCCCCCTGCAGCCTATTCACAGGCACAACAGGATCTGGGACCCGGGCTTGCCCAGAGGAGGAACATCTCATGGCTCTCGTCCTCGGCAGAGCCTGATTCCGAAAAGGCACACGTCCGGCTCCTTGTCCCACACGGAAGGTGGCAGCCCTGAAAGCTGTTGCTGGTCTTCACCGTCCCCCTGAAGCCTATTCACAGGCACAACAGGATCTGGGACCCGGGCATGCCCGGAGGAGTAACATCTCATGGCTCTCGTCCTCGGCAGAGTCTGATTCCTGAAAGGCACACGTCCGGCTCCGTGTCCCACACGGAAGGTGGCAGCCGTGAAAGCTGTTGCTGGTCTTCACCGTCCCCCTGCAGCCTATTCACAGGCACAACAGGATTCAGGACCCGGGCATGCCCAGAGGAGGAACATCTCATGGCTCTCGTCCTCGGCAGAGCCTGATTCCGAAAAGGCACACGTCCGGCTCCTTGTCCCACACAGAAGGTGGCAGCCCTGAAAGCTGTTGCTGGTCTTCACCGTCCCCCTGCAGCCTATTCACAGGCACAACAGGATCTGGGACCCGGGCTTGCTGAGAGGAGGAACATCTCATGGCTCTCATCCTCGGCAGAGCCTGATTCCGAAAAGGCACACGTCCGGCTCCTTGTCCCACACGGAAGGTGGCAGCCCTGAAAGCTGTTGCTGGTCTTCACCGTCCCCCTGCAGCCTATTCACAGGCACAACAGGATTCAGGATCCGGGCATGCCCAGAGGAGGAACATCTCATGGATCTCGTCCTCGGCAGAGCCTGATTCCGAAAAGGCACACGTCCGGCTCCTTGTCCCACACGGAAGGTGGCAGCCCTGAAAGCTGTTGCTGGTCTTCACCGTCCCCCTGCAGCCTATTCACAGGCACAACAGGATCTGGGACCCGGGCATGCCCGGAGGAGGAACATCTCATGGCTCTCGTCCTCGGCAGAGCCTGATTCCGAAAAGGCACACGTCCGGCTCCTTGTCCCACACGGAAGGTGGCAGCCCTGAAAGCTGTTGCTGGTCTTCACCGTCCCCCTGCAGCCTATTCACAGGCACAACCGGATCTGGGACCCGGGCTTGCCCAGAGGAGGAACATCTCATGGCTCTCGTCCTCGGCAGAGCCTGATTCCGAAAAGGCACACGTCCGGCTCCTTGTCCCACACGGAAGGTGGCAGCCCTGAAAGCTGTTGCTGGTCTTCACCGTCCGCCTGCAGCCTATTCACAGGTACAACAGGATATGGGACCCGGGCTTGCTGAGAGGAGGAACATCTCATGGCTCTCGTCCTCGGCAGAGCCTGATTCCGAAAAGGCACACGTCCGGCTCCTTGTCCCACACGGACGGTGGCAGCCCTGAAAGCTGTTGCTGGTCTTCACCGTCCCCCTGCAGCCTATTCACAGATACAACAGGATCTGGGACCTGGGCTTGCCCAGAGGAGGAACATCTCATGGCTCTCGTCCTCGGTAGAGCCTGATTCCGAAAAGGCACACGTCCGGCTCCTTGTCCCACACGGAAGGTGGCAGCCCTGAAAGCTGTTGCTGGTCTTCACCGTCCCCCTGCAGCCTATTCACAGGCACAACAGGATTCGGGACCTGGGCATGCCCAGAGGAGGAACATCTCATGGATCTCTTCCTCGGCAGAGCCTGATTCCGAAAAGGCACACGTCCGGCTCCTTGTCCCACACGGAAGGTGGCAGCCCTGAAAGCTGTTGCTGGTCTTCACCGTCCCCCTGCAGCCTATTCACAGGTACAACAGGATCTGGGACCCGGGCTTGCTGAGAGGAGGAACATCTCATGGCTCTCGTCCTCGGCAGAGCCTGATTCCGGAAAGGCAAACGTCCGGCTCCTTGTCCCACACGGAAGGTGGCAGCCCTGAAAGCTGTTGCTGGTCTTCACCGTCCCCCTGCAGCCTATTCACAGGCACAACAGGATCTGGGACCCGGGCTTGCCCAGAGGAGGAACATCTCATGGCTCTCGTCCTCGGCAGAGCCTGATTCCGAAAAGGCACACGTCCGGCTCCTTGTCCCACACAGAAGGTGGCAGCCCTGAAAGCTGTTGCTGGTCTTCACTGTCCCCCTGCAGCCTATTCACAGGCACAACAGGATCTGGGACCCGGGCTTGCCCCGAGGAGGAACATCTCATGGCTCTCATCCTCGGCAGAGCCTGATTCCGAAAAGGCACACGTCCGGCTCCTTGTCCCACACGGAAGGTGGCAGCCCTGAAAGCTGTTGCTGGTCTTCACCGTCCCCCTGCAGCCTATTCACAGGCAGAACAGGATTCAGGACCCGGGCATGCCCAGAGGAGGAACATCTCATGGATCTCGTCCTCGGCAGAGCCTGATTCCGAAAAGGCACACGTCCGGCTCCTTGTCCCACACGGAAGGTGGCAGCCCTGAAAGCTGTTGCTGGTCTTCACCGTCCCCCTGCAGCCTATTCACAGGCACAACAGGATCTGGGACCCGGGCTTGCCCAGAGGAGGATCTTCTCATGGCTCTCGTCCTCGGCAGAGCCTGATTCCGAAAAGGCACACGTCCGGCTCCTTGTCCCACACGGAAGGTGGCAGCCCTGAAAGCTGTTGCTGGTCTTCACCGTCCCCCTGCAGCCTATTCACAGGTACAACAGGATATGGGACCCGGGCTTGCTGAGAGGAGGAACATCTCATGGCTCTCGTCCTCGGCAGAGCCAGATTCCGAAAAGGCACACGTCCGGCTCCTTGTCCCACACGGACGGTGGCAGCCCTGAAAGCTGTTGCTGGTCTTCACCGTCCCCCTGCAGCCTATTCACAGGCACAGCAGGATCTGGGACCCGGGCTTGCCCAGAGGAGGAACATCTCATGGCTCTCGTCCTCGGTAGAGCCTGATTCCGAAAAGGCACACGTCCGGCTCCTTGTCCCACACGGAAGGTGGCAGCCCTGAAAGATGTTGCTGGTCTTCACCGTCCCCCTGCAGCCTATTCACAGGCACAACAGGATCTGGGACCCGGGCATGCCCAGAGGAGGAACTTCTCATGGATCTCGTCCTCGGCAGAGCCTGATTCCGAAAAGGCACACGTCCGGCTCCTTGTCCCACACGGAAGGTGGCAGCCCTGAAAGCTGTTGCTGGTCTTCACCGTCCCCCTGCAGCCTATTCACAGGCACAACAGGATTCGGGACCTGGGCATGCCCAGAGGAGGAACATCTCATGGATCTCGTCCTCGGCAGAGCCTGATTCCGAAAAGGCACACGTCCGGCTCCTTGTCCCACACGGAAGGTGGCAGCCCTGAAAGCTGTTGCTGGTCTTCAGCGTCCCCCTGCAGCCTATTCACAGGCACAACAGGATCTGGGACCCGGGCTTGCCCAGAGGAGGAACATCTCATGGATCTCGTCCTCGGCAGAGCCTGATTCCGGAAAGGCAAACGTCCGGCTCCTTGTCCCACACGGAAGGTGGCAGCCCTGAAAGCTGTTGCTGGTCTTCACCGTCCCCCTGCAGCCTATTCACAGGCACAACAGGATCTGGGACCCGGGCTTGCCCAGAGGAGGAACATCTCATGGCTCTCGTCCTCGGCAGAGCCTGATTCCGAAAAGGCACACGTCCGGCTCCTTGTCCCACACGGAAGGTGGCAGCCCTGAAAGCTGTTGCTGGTCTTCACCGTCCCCCTGAAGCCTATTCACAGGCACAACAGGATCTGGGACCCGGGCATGCCCGGAGGAGTAACATCTCATGGCTCTCGTCCTCGGCAAAGTCTGATTCCTGAAAGGCACACGTCCGGCTCCGTGTCCCACACGGAAGGTGGCAGCCGTGAAAGCTGTTGCTGGTCTTCACCGTCCCCCTGCAGCCTATTCAGAGGCACAACAGGATTCAGGACCCGGGCATGCCCAGAGGAGGAACATCTCATGGCTCTCGTCCTCGGCAGAGCCTGATTCCGAAAAGGCACACGTCCGGCTCCTTGTCCCACACAGAAGGTGGCAGCCCTGAAAGCTGTTGCTGGTCTTCACCATCCCCCTGCAGCCTATTCACAGGCACAACAGGATCTGGGACCCGGGCTTGCTGAGAGGAGGAACATCTCATGGCTCTCATCCTCGGCAGAGCCTGATTCCGAAAAGGCACACGTCCGGCTCCTTGTCCCACACGGAAGGTGGCAGCCCTGAAAGCTGTTGCTGGTCTTCACCGTCCCCCTGCAGCCTATTCACAGGCACAACAGGATTCAGGATCCGGGCATGCCCAGAGGAGGAACATCTCATGGATCTCGTCCTCGGCAGAGCCTGATTCCGAAAAGGCACACGTCCGGCTCCTTGTCCCACACGGAAGGTGGCAGCCCTGAAAGCTGTTGCTGGTCTTCACCGTCCCCCTGCAGCCTATTCACAGGCACAACAGGATCTGGGACCCGGGCATGCCCGGAGGAGGAACATCTCATGGCTCTCGTCCTCGGCAGAGCCTGATTCCGAAAAGGCACACGTCCGGCTCCTTGTCCCACACGGAAGGTGGCAGCCCTGAAAGCTGTTGCTGGTCTTCACCGTCCCCCTGCAGCCTATTCACAGGTACAACAGGATATGGGACCCGGGCTTGCTGAGAGGAGGAACATCTCATGGCTCTCGTCCTCGGCAGAGCCTGATTCCGAAAAGGCACACGTCCGGCTCCTTGTCCCACACGGAAGGTGGCAGCCCTGAAAGCTGTTGCTGGTCTTCACCGTCCCCCTGCAGCCTATTCACAGATACAACAGGATCTGGGACCCGGGCTTGCCCAGAGGAGGAACATCTCATGGATCTCGTCCTCGGCAGAGCCTGATTCCGAAAAGGCACACGTCCGGCTCCTTGTCCCACACGGAATGTGGCAGCCCTGAAAGCTGTTGCTGGTCTTCACCGTCCCCCTGCAGCCTATTCACAGGCACAACAGGATCTGGGACCCGGGCTTGCCCAGAGGAGGAACATCTCATGGCTCTCGTCCTCGGCAGAGCCTGATTCCGAAAAGGCACACGTCCGGCTCCTTGTCCCACACGGAAGGTGGCAGCCCTGAAAGCTGTTGCTGGTCTTCACCGTCCCCCTGCAGCCTATTCACAGGTACAACAGGATATGGGACCCGGGCTTGCTGAGAGGAGGAACATCTCATGGCTCTCGTCCTCGGCAGAGCCTGATTCCGAAAAGGCACACGTCCGGCTCCTTGTCCCACACGGAAGGTGGCAGCCCTGAAAGCTGTTGCTGGTCTTCACCGTCCCCCTGCAGCCTATTCACAGGCACAACAGGATCTGGGACCCGGGCTTGCCCAGAGGAGGAACATCTCATGGCTCTCGTCCTCGGTAGAGCCTGATTCCGAAAAGGCACACGTCCGGCTCCTTGTCCCACACGGAAGGTGGCAGCCCTGAAAGATGTTGCTGGTCTTCACCATCCCCCTGCAGCCTATTCACAGGCACAACAGGATCTGGGACCCGAGCATGCCCAGAGGAGGAACTTCTCATGGATCTCGTCCTCGGCAGAGCCTGATTCCGAAAAGGCACACGTCCGGCTCCTTGTCCCACACGGAAGGTGGCAGCCCTGAAAGCTGTTGCTGGTCTTCACCGTCCCCCTGCAGCCTATTCACAGGCACAACAGGATTCGAGACCTGGGCATGCCCAGAGGAGGAACATCTCATGGATCTCGTCCTCGGCAGAGCCTGATTCCGAAAAGGCACACGTCCGGCTCCTTGTCCCACACGGAAGGTGGCAGCCCTGAAAGCTGTTGCTGGTCTTCACCGTCCCCCTGCAGCCTATTCACAGGTACAACAGGATCTGGGACCCGGGCTTGCTGAGAGGAGGAACATCTCATGGCTCTCGTCCTCGGCAGAGCCTGATTCCTAAAAGGCAAACGTCCGGCTCCTTGTCCCACACGGAAGATGGCATCCCTGAAAGCTGTTGCTGGTCTTCACCGTCCCCCTGCAGCCTATTCACAGGCACAACAGGATCTGGGACCCGGGCTTGCTGAGAGGAGGAACATCTCATGGCTCTCGTCCTCGGCAGAGCCTGATTCCGAAAAGGCACACGTCCGGCTCCTTGTCCCACACGGAAGGTGGCAGCCCTGAAAGCTGTTGCTGGTCTTCACCGTCCCCCTGCAGCCTATTCACAGGCACAACAGGATCTGGGACCCGGGCTTGCCCAGAGGAGGAACATCTCATGGCTCTCGTCCTCGGCAGAGCCTGATTCCGAAAAGGCACACGTCCGGCTCCTTGTCCCACACGGAAGGTGGCAGCCCTGAAAGATGTTGCTGGTCTTCACCGTCCCCCTGCAGCCTATTCACAGGCAAAACAGGATCTGGGACCCGGGCATGCCCAGAGGAGGAACTTCTCATGGATCTCGTCCTCGGCAGAGCCTGATTCCGAAAAGGCACACGTCCGGCTCCTTGTCCCACACGGAAGGTGGCAGCCCTGAAAGATGTTGCTGGTCTTCACCGTCCCCCTGCAGCCTATTCACAGGCACAACAGGATTCAGGACCCGGGCATGCCAAGAGGAGGAACATTTCATGGATCTCGTCCTCGGCAGAGCCTGATTCCGAAAAGGCACACGTCCGGCTCCTTGTCCCACACGGAAGGTGGCAGCCCTGAAAGCTGTTGCTGGTCTTCAGCGTCCCCGTGCAGCCTATTCACAGGCACAACAGGATTCAGGACCCGGGCATGCCCAGAGGAGGAACATCTCATGGATCTCGTCCTCGGCAGAGCCTGATTCCGAAAAGGCACACGTCCGGCTCCTTGTCCCACACGGAAGGTGGCAGCCCTGAAAGCTGTTGCTGGTCTTCACCGTCCCCCTGCAGCCTATTCACAGGCACAACAGGATCTGGGACCCGGGCTTGCCCAGAGGAGGAACATCTCATGGATCTCGTCCTCGGCAGAGCCTGATTCCGAAAAGGCACACGTCCGGCTCCTTGTCCCACACGGAAGGTGGCAGCCCTGAAAGCTGTTGCTGGTCTTCACCGTCCCCCTGCAGCCTATTCACAGGCACAACAAGATTCAGGACCCGGGCATGCCCCGAGGAGGAACATCTCATGGCTCTCGTCCTCGGCAGAGCCTGATTCCGAAAAGGCACACGTCCGGCTCCTTGTCCCACACGGAAGGTGGCAGCCCTGAAAGCTGTTGCTGGTCTTCACCGTCCCCCTGCAGCCTATTCACAGGTACAACAGGATCTGGGACCCGGGCTTGCTGAGAGGAGGAACATCTCATGGCTCTCGTCCTCGGCAGAGCCTGATTCCGAAAAGGCACACGTCCGGCTCCTTGTCCCACACGGAAGGTGGCAGCCCTGAAAGCTGTTGCTGGTCTTCACCGTCCCCCTGCAGCCTATTCACAGGCACAACAGGATCTGGGACCCGAGCATGCCCAGAGGAGGAACATATCATGGATCTCGTCCTCGGCAGAGCCTGATTCCGAAAAGGCACACGTCCGGCTCCTTGTCCCACACGGAAGGTGGCAGCCCTGAAAGCTGTTGCTGGTCTTCAGCGTCCCCCTGCAGCCTATTCACAGGCACAACAGGATTCAGGACCCGGGCATGCCCAGAGGAGGAACATCTCATGGCTCTCGTCCTCGGCAGAGCCTGATTCCGAAAAGGCACACGTCCGGCTCCTTGTCCCACACGGAAGGTGGCAGCCCTGAAAGCTGTTGCTGGTCTTCACCGTCCCCCTGCAGCCTATTCACAGGCACAACAGGATTCAGGACCCGGGCATGCCCCGAGGAGGAACATCTCATGGCTCTCGTCCTCGGCAGAGCCTGATTCCGAAAAGGCACACGTCCGGCTCCTTGTCCCACACGGAAGGTGGCAGCCCTGAAAGCTGTTGCTGGTCTTCACCGTCCCCCTGCAGCCTATTCACAGGCTCAACAGGATCTGGGACCCGGGCATGCCCAGAGGAGGAACTTCTCATGGCTCTCGTCCTCGGCAGAGCCTGATTCCGAAAAGGCACACGTCCGGCTCCTTGTCCCACACGGAAGATGGCAGCCCTGAAAGCTGTTGCTGGTCTTCACCGTCCCCCTGCAGCCTATTCACAGGCACAACAGGATCTGGGACCCGGGCATGCCCGGAGGAGTAACATCTCATGGCTCTCGTCCTCGGCAGAGCCTGATTCCGAAAAGGCACACGTCCGGCTCCTTGTCCCACACGGAAGGTGGCAGCCCTGAAAGCTGTTGCTGGTCTTCACCGTCCCCCTGCAGCCTATTCACAGGCACAACAGGATCTGGGACCCGGGCTTGCCCAGAGGAGGAACATCTCATGGCTCTCATCCTCGGCAGAGCCTGATTCCGAAAAGGCACACGTCCGGCTCCTTGTCCCACACGGAAGGTGGCAGCCCTGAAAGCTGTTGCTGGTCTTCACCGTCCCCCTGCAGCCTATTCACAGGCACAACAGGATTCAGGACCCGGGCATGCCCAGAGGAGGAACATCTCATGGCTCTCGTCCTCGGCAGAGCCTGATTCCGAAAAGGCACACGTCCGGCTCCTTGTCCCACACAGAAGGTGGCAGCCCTGAAAGCTGTTGCTGGTCTTCACCGTCCCCCTGCAGCCTATTCACAGGTACAACAGGATCTGGGACCCGGGCTTGCCCAGAGGAGGAACATCTCATGGCTCTCATCATCGGCAGAGCCTGATTCCGAAAAGGCACACGTCCGGCTCCTTGTCCCACACGGAAGGTGGCAGCCCTGAAAGCTGTTGCTGGTCTTCACCGTCCCCCTGCAGCCTATTCACAGGCACAACAGGATTCAGGACCCGGGCATGCCCAGAGGAGGAACATCTCATGGATCTCGTCCTCGGCAGAGCCTGATTCCGAAAATGCACACGTCTGGCTCCTTGTCCCACATGGAAGGTGGCAGCCCTGAAAGCTGTTGCTGGTCTTCACCGTCCCCCTGCAGCCTATTCACAGGCACAACAGGATCTGGGACCCGGGCTTGCCCAGAGGAGGAACATCTCATGGCTCTCGTCCTCGGCAGAGCCTGATTCCGAAAAGGCAAACGTCCGGCTCCTTGTCCCACACGGAAGGTGGCAGCCCTGAAAGCTGTTGCTGGTCTTCACCGTCCCCCTGCAGCCTATTCACAGGCACAACAGGATTCAGGACCCGGGCATGCCCCGAGGAGGAACATCTCATGGCTCTCGTCCTCGACAGAGCCTGATTCCGAAAAGGCACACGTCCGGCTCCTTGTCCCACACGGAAGGTGGCAGCCCTGAAAGCTGTTGCTGGTCTTCACCGTCCCCCTGCAGCCTATTCACAGGCACAACAGGATCTGGGACCTGGGCATGCCCGGAGGAGGAACATCTCATGGCTCTCGTCCTCGGCAGAGCCTGATTCCGAAAAGGCACACGTCCGGCTCCTTGTCCCACACGGAAGGTGGCAGCCCTGAAAGCTGTTGCTGGTCTTCACCGTCCCCCTGCAGCCTATTCACAGGCAAAACAGGATCTGGGACCCGGGCTTGCCCAGAGGAGGAACATCTCATGGCTCTCGTCCTCGGCAGAGCCTGATTCCGAAAAGGCACACGTCCGGCTCCTTGTCCCACACGGACGGTGGCAGCCCTGAAAGCTGTTGCTGGTCTTCACCGTCCCCCTGCAGCCTATTCACAGATACAACAGGATCTGGGACCCGGGCTTGCCCAGAGGAGGAACATCTCATGGCTCTCGTCCTCGGTAGAGCCTGATTCCGAAAAGGCACACTTCCGGCTCCTTGTCCCACACGGAAGGTGGCAGCCCTGAAAGCTGTTGCTGGTCTTCACCGTCCCCCTGCAGCCTATTCACAGGCACAACAGGATCTGGGACCCGGGCTTGCCCAGAGGAGGAACATCTCATGGATCTCGTCCTCGGCAGAGCCTGATTCCGAAAAGGCACACGTCCGGCTCCTTGTCCCACACGGAAGGTGGCAGCCCTGAAAGCTGTTGCTGGTCTTCACCGTCCCCCTGCAGCCTATTCACAGGCACAACAGGATTCAGGACCCGGGCATGCCCCGAGGAGGAACATCTCATGGCTCTCGTCCTCGGCAGAGCCTGATTCCGAAAAGGCACACGTCCGGCTCCTTGTCCCACACGGAAGGTGGCAGCCCTGAAAGCTGTTGCTGGTCTTCACCGTCCCCCTGCAGCCTATTCACAGGCTCAACAGGATCTGGGACCCGGGCATGCCCAGAGGAGGAACTTCTCATGGCTCTCGTCCTCGGCAGAGCCTGATTCCGAAAAGGCACACGTCCGGCTCCTTGTCCCACACGGAAGGTGGCAGCCCTGAAAGCTGTTGCTGGTCTTCACCGTCCCCCTGCAGCCTATTCACAGGTACAACAGGATATGGGACCCGGGCTTGCTGAGAGGAGGAACATCTCATGGCTCTCGTCCTCGGCAGAGCCTGATTCCGAAAAGGCACACGTCCGGCTCCTTGTCCCACACGGAAGGTGGCAGCCCTGAAAGCTGTTGCTGGTCTTCACCGTCCCCCTGCAGCCTATTCACAGGCACAACAGGATCTGGGACCCGAGCATGCCCAGAGGAGGAACATATCATGGATCTCGTCCTCGGCAGAGCCTGATTCCGAAAAGGCACACGTCCGGCTCCTTGTCCCACACGGAAGGTGGCAGCCCTGAAAGCTGTTGCTGGTCTTCAGCGTCCCCCTGCAGCCTATTCACAGGCACAACAGGATTCAGGACCCGGGCATGCCCAGAGGAGGAACATCTCATGGCTCTCGTCCTCGGCAGAGCCTGATTCCGAAAAGGCACACGTCCGGCTCCTTGTCCCACACGGACGGTGGCAGCCCTGAAAGCTGTTGCTGGTCTTCACCGTCCCCCTGCAGCCTATTCACAGGCACAACAGGATTCAGGACCCGGGCATGCCCCGAGGAGGAACATCTCATGGCTCTCGTCCTCGGCAGAGCCTGATTCCGAAAAGGCACACGTCCGGCTCCTTGTCCCACACGGAAGGTGGCAGCCCTGAAAGCTGTTGCTGGTCTTCACCGTCCCCCTGCAGCCTATTCACAGGCTCAACAGGATCTGGGACCCGGGCATGCCCAGAGGAGGAACTTCTCATGGCTCTCGTCCTCGGCAGAGCCTGATTCCGAAAAGGCACACGTCCGGCTCCTTGTCCCACACGGAAGATGGCAGCCCTGAAAGCTGTTGCTGGTCTTCACCGTCCCCCTGCAGCCTATTCACAGGCACAACAGGATCTGGGACCCGGGCATGCCCGGAGGAGTAACATCTCATGGCTCTCGTCCTCGGCAGAGCCTGATTCCGAAAAGGCACACGTCCGGCTCCTTGTCCCACACGGAAGGTGGCAGCCCTGAAAGCTGTTGCTGGTCTTCACCGTCCCCCTGCAGCCTATTCACAGGCACAACAGGATCTGGGACCCGGGCTTGCCCAGAGGAGGAACATCTCATGGCTCTCATCCTCGGCAGAGCCTGATTCCGAAAAGGCACACGTCCGGCTCCTTGTCCCACACGGAAGGTGGCAGCCCTGAAAGCTGTTGCTGGTCTTCACCGTCCCCCTGCAGCCTATTCACAGGCACAACAGGATTCAGGACCCGGGCATGCCCAGAGGAGGAACATCTCATGGCTCTCGTCCTCGGCAGAGCCTGATTCCGAAAAGGCACACGTCCGGCTCCTTGTCCCACACAGAAGGTGGCAGCCCTGAAAGCTGTTGCTGGTCTTCACCGTCCCCCTGCAGCCTATTCACAGGCACAACAGGATCTGGGACCTGGGCATGCCCGGAGGAGGAACATCTCATGGCTCTCGTCCTCGGCAGAGCCTGATTCCGAAAAGCCACACGTCCGGCTCCTTGTCCCACACGGAAGGTGGCAGCCCTGAAAGCTGTTGCTGGTCTTCACCGTCCCCCTGCAGCCTATTCACAGGCTCAACAGGATCTGGGACCCGGGCTTGCCCAGAGGAGGAACATCTCATGGCTCTCGTCCTCGGCAGAGCCTGATTCCGAAAAGGCACACGTCCGGCTCCTTGTCCCACACGGACGGTGGCAGCCCTGAAAGCTGTTGCTGGTCTTCACCGTCCCCCTGCAGCCTATTCACAGATACAACAGGATCTGGGACCCGGGCTTGCCCAGAGGAGGAACATCTCATGGCTCTCGTCCTCGGTAGAGCCTGATTCCGAAAAGGCACACGTCCGGCTCCTTGTCCCACACGGAAGGTGGCAGCCCTGAAAGATGTTGCTGGTCTTCACCGTCCCCCTGCAGCCTATTCACAGGCACAACAGGATCTGGGACCCGGGCATGCCCAGAGGAGGAACTTCTCATGGATCTCGTCCTCGGCAGAGCCTGATTCCGAAAAGGCACACGTCCGGCTCCTTGTCCCACACGGAAGGTGGCAGCCCTGAAAGATGTTGCTGGTCTTCACCGTCCCCCTGCAGCCTATTCAGAGGCACAACAGGATTCAGGACCCGGGCATGCCCAGAGGAGGAACATCTCATGGATCTCGTCCTCGGCAGAGCCTGATTCCGAAAAGGCACACGTCCGGCTCCTTGTCCCACACGGAAGGTGCCAGCCCTGAAAGCTGTTGCTGGTCTTCACCGTCCCCCTGCAGCCTATTCACAGGCACAGCAGGATCTGGGACCCGGGCTTGCTGAGAGGAGGAACATCTCATGGCTCTCGTCCACGGCAGAGCCTGATTCCGAAAAGCCACACGTCCGGCTCCTTGTCCCACACGGAAGGTGGCAGCCCTGAAAGCTGTTGCTGGTCTTCACCGTCCCCCTGCAGCCTATTCACAGGCACAACAGGATTCAGGACCCGGGCATGCCCCGAGGAGGAACATCTCATGGCTCTCGTCCTCGGCAGAGCCTGATTCCGAAAAGGCACACGTCCGGCTCCTTGTCCCACACGGAAGGTGGCAGCCCTGAAAGCTGTTGCTGGTCTTCACCGTCCCCCTGCAGCCTATTCACAGGTACAACAGGATCTGGGACCCGGGCTTGCTGAGAGGAGGAACATCTCATGGCTCTCGTCCTCGGCAGAGCCTGATTCCGAAAAGGCACACGTCCGGCTCCTTGTCCCACACGGACGGTGGCAGCCCTGAAAGCTGTTGCTGGTCTTCACCGTCCCCCTGCAGCCTATTCACAGATACAACAGGATCTGGGACCCGGGCTTGCCCAGAGGAGGAACATCTCATGGCTCTCGTCCTCGGTAGAGCCTGATTACGAAAAGGCACACGTCCGGCTCCTTGTCCCACACGGAAGGTGGCAGCCCTGAAAGCTGTTGCTGGTCTTCACCGTCCCCCTGCAGCCTATTCACAGGCACAACAGGATTCGGGACCTGGGCATGCCCAGAGGAGGAATATCTCATGGATCTCTTCCTCGGCAGAGCCTGATTCCGAAAAGGCACACGTCCGGCTCCTTGTCCCACACGGAAGGTGGCAGCCCTGAAAGCTGTTGCTGGTCTTCACCGTCCCCCTGCAGCCTATTCACAGGCACAACAGGATTCTGGACCCGGGCATGCCCAGAGGAGGAACATCTCATGGCTCTCGTCCTCGGCAGAGCCTGATTCCGGAAAGGCAAACGTCCGGCTCCTTGTCCCACACGGAAGGTGGCAGCCCTGAAAGCTGTTGCTGGTCTTCACCGTCCCCCTGCAGCCTATTCACAGGCACAACAGGATCTGGGACCCGGGCATGCCCAGAGGAGGAACATCTCATGGCTCTCGTCCTCGGCAGAGCCTGATTCCGAAAAGGCACACGTCCGGCTCCTTGTCCCACAGGGAAGGTGGCAGCCCTGAAAGCTGTTGCTGGTCTTCACCGTCCCCCTGCAGCCTATTCACAGGCACAACAGGATCTGGGACCCGGGCATGCCCGGAGGAGTAACATCTCATGGCTCTCGTCCTCGGCAGAGTCTGATTCCTGAAAGGCACATGTCCGGCTCCGTGTCCCACACGGAAGGTGGCAGCCCTGAAAGCTGTTGCTGGTCTTCACCGTCCCCCTGCAGCCTATTCAGAGGCACAACAGGATGCCGGACCCGGGCATGCCCAGAGGAGGAACATCTCATGGCTCTCGTCCTCGGCAGAGCCTGATTCCGAAAAGGCACACGTCCGGCTCCTTGTCCCACACGGAAGGTGGCAGCCCTGAAAGCTGTTGCTGGTCTTCACTGTCCCCCTGCAGCCTATTCACAGGCACAACAGGATCTGGGACCCGGGCTTGCCCCGAGGAGGAACATCTCATGGCTCTCATCCTCGGCAGAGCCTGATTCCGAAAAGGCACACGTCCGGCTCCTTGTCCCACACGGAAGGTGGCAGCCCTGAAAGCTGTTGCTGGTCTTCACCGTCCCCCTGCAGCCTATTCACAGGCACAACAGGATTCGGGACCTGGGCATGCCCAGAGGAGGAACATCTCATGGATCTCGTCCTCGGCAGAGCCTGATTCCGAAAAGGCACACGTCCGGCTCCTTGTCCCACACGGAAGGTGGCAGCCCTGAAAGCTGTTGCTGGTCTTCACCGTCCCCCTGCAGCCTATTCACAGGTACAACAGGATCTGGGACCCGGGCTTGCTGAGAGGAGGAACATCTCATGGCTCTCGTCCTCGGCAGAGCCTGATTCCGGAAAGGCAAACGTCCGGCTCCTTGTCCCACACGGAAGGTGGCAGCCCTGAAAGCTGTTGCTGGTCTTCACCGTCCCCCTGCAGCCTATTCACAGGCACAACAGGATCTGGGACCCGGGCTTGCCCAGAGGAGGAACATCTCATGGCTCTCGTCCTCGGCAGAGCCTGATTCCGAAAAGGCACACGTCCGGCTCCTTGTCCCACACGGAAGGTGGCAGCCCTGAAAGCTGTTGCTGGTCTTCACCGTCCCCCTGAAGCCTATTCACAGGCACAACAGGATCTGGGACCCGGGCATGCCCGGAGGAGTAACATCTCATGGCTCTCGTCCTCGGCAGAGTCTGATTCCTGAAAGGCACACGTCCGGCTCCGTGTCCCACACGGAAGGTGGCAGCCGTGAAAGCTGTTGCTGGTCTTCACCGTCCCCCTGCAGCCTATTCAGAGGCACAACAGGATTCAGGACCCGGGCATGCCCAGAGGAGGAACATCTCATGGCTCTCGTCCTCGGCAGAGCCTGATTCCGAAAAGGCACACGTCCGGCTCCTTGTCCCACACAGAAGGTGGCAGCCCTGAAAGCTGTTGCTGGTCTTCACCGTCCCCCTGCAGCCTATTCACAGGCACAACAGGATCTGGGACCCGGGCTTGCTGAGAGGAGGAACATCTCATGGCTCTCATCCTCGGCAGAGCCTGATTCCGAAAAGGCACACGTCCGGCTCCTTGTCCCACACGGAAGGTGGCAGCCCTGAAAGCTGTTGCTGGTCTTCACCGTCCCCCTGCAGCCTATTCACAGGCACAACAGGATTCAGGATCCGGGCATGCCCAGAGGAGGAACATCTCATGGATCTCGTCCTCGGCAGAGCCTGATTCCGAAAAGGCACACGTCCGGCTCCTTGTCCCACACGGAAGGTGGCAGCCCTGAAAGCTGTTGCTGGTCTTCACCGTCCCCCTGCAGCCTATTCACAGGCACAACAGGATCTGGGACCCGGGCATGCCCGGAGGAGGAACATCTCATGGCTCTCGTCCTCGGCAGAGCCTGATTCCGAAAAGGCACACGTCCGGCTCCTTGTCCCACACGGAAGGTGGCAGCCCTGAAAGCTGTTGCTGGTCTTCACCGTCCCCCTGCAGCCTATTCACAGATACAACAGGATCTGGGACCCGGGCTTGCCCAGAGGAGGAACATCTCATGGATCTCGTCCTCGGCAGAGCCTGATTCCGAAAAGGCACACGTCCGGCTCCTTGTCCCACACGGAATGTGGCAGCCCTGAAAGCTGTTGCTGGTCTTCACCGTCCCCCTGCAGCCTATTCACAGGCACAACAGGATCTGGGACCCGGGCTTGCCCAGAGGAGGAACATCTCATGGCTCTCGTCCTCGGCAGAGCCTGATTCCGAAAAGGCACACGTCCGGCTCCTTGTCCCACACGGAAGGTGGCAGCCCTGAAAGCTGTTGCTGGTCTTCACCGTCCCCCTGCAGCCTATTCACAGGAACAACAGGATATGGGACCCGGGCTTGCTGAGAGGAGGAACATCTCATGGCTCTCGTCCTCGGCAGAGCCTGATTCCGAAAAGGCACACGTCCGGCTCCTTGTCCCACACGGAAGGTGGCAGCCCTGAAAGCTGTTGCTGGTCTTCACCGTCCCCCTGCAGCCTATTCACAGATACAAAAGGATCTGGGACCCGGGCTTGCCCAGAGGAGGAACATCTCATGGCTCTCGTCCTCGGTAGAGCCTGATTCCGAAAAGGCACACGTCCGGCTCCTTGTCCCACACGGAAGGTGGCAGCCCTGAAAGATGTTGCTGGTCTTCACCATCCCCCTGCAGCCTATTCACAGGCACAACAGGATCTGGGACCCGAGCATGCCCAGAGGAGGAACTTCTCATGGATCTCGTCCTCGGCAGAGCCTGATTCCGAAAAGGCACACGTCCGGCTCCTTGTCCCACACGGAAGGTGGCAGCCCTGAAAGCTGTTGCTGGTCTTCACCGTCCCCCTGCAGCCTATTCACAGGCACAACAGGATTCGAGACCTGGGCATGCCCAGAGGAGGAACATCTCATGGCTCTCGTCCTCGGCAGAGCCTGATTCCGAAAAGGCACACGTCCGGCTCCTTGTCCCACACGGAAGGTGGCAGCCCTGAAAGCTGTTGCTGGTCTTCACCGTCCCCCTGCAGCCTATTCACAGGTACAACAGGATCTGGGACCCGGGCTTGCTGAGAGGAGGAACATCTCATGGCTCTCGTCCTCGGCAGAGCCTGATTCCGAAAAGGCAAACGTCCGGCTCCTTGTCCCACACGGAAGATGGCATCCCTGAAAGCTGTTGCTGGTCTTCACCGTCCCCCTGCAGCCTATTCACAGGCACAACAGGATCTGGGACCCGGGCTTGCTGAGAGGAGGAACATCTCATGGCTCTCGTCCTCGGCAGAGCCTGATTCCGAAAAGGCACACGTCCGGCTCCTTGTCCCACACGGAAGGTGGCAGCCCTGAAAGCTGTTGCTGGTCTTCACCGTCCCCCTGCAGCCTATTCACAGGCACAACAGGATCTGGGACCCGGGCTTGCCCAGAGGAGGAACATCTCATGGCTCTCGTCCTCGGCAGAGCCTGATTCCGAAAAGGCACACGTCCGGCTCCTTGTCCCACACGGAAGGTGGCAGCCCTGAAAGCTGTTGCTGGTCTTCACCGTCCCCCTGCAGCCTATTCACAGGCAAAACAGGATCTGGGACCAGGGCATGCCCAGAGGAGGAACTTCTCATGGATCTCGTCCTCGGCAGAGCCTGATTCCGAAAAGGCACACGTCCGGCTCCTTGTCCCACAAGGAAGGTGGCAGCCCTGAAAGATGTTGCTGGTCTTCACCGTCCCCCTGCAGCCTATTCACAGGCACAACAGGATTCAGGACCCGGGCATGCCAAGAGGAGGAACATTTCATGGATCTCGTCCTCGGCAGAGCCTGATTCCGAAAAGGCACACGTCCGGCTCCTTGTCCCACACGGAAGGTGGCAGCCCTGAAAGCTGTTGCTGGTCTTCAGCGTCCCCGTGCAGCCTATTCACAGGCACAACAGGATTCAGGACCCGGGCATGCCCAGAGGAGGAACATCTCATGGATCTCGTCCTCGGCAGAGCCTGATTCCGAAAAGGCACACGTCCGGCTCCTTGTCCCACACGGAAGGTGGCAGCCCTGAAAGCTGTTGCTGGTCTTCACCGTCCCCCTGCAGCCTATTCACAGGCACAACAGGATCTGGGACCCGGGCATGCCCAGAGGAGGAACTTCTCATGGCTCTCGTCCTCGGCAGAGCCTGATTCCGAAAAGGCACACGTCCGGCTCCTTGTCCCACACGGAAGGTGGCAGCCCTGAAAGCTGTTGCTGGTCTTCACCGTCCCCCTGCAGCCTATTCACAGGTACAACAGGATCTGGGACCCGGGCTTGCTGAGAGGAGGAACATCTCATGGCTCTCGTCCTCGGCAGAGCCTGATTCCGAAAAGGCACACGTCCGGATCCTTGTCCCACACGGAAGGTGGCAGCCCTGAAAGCTGTTGCTGGTCTTCACCGTCCCCCTGCAGCCTATTCACAGGCACAACAGGATCTGGGACCCGAGCATGCCCAGAGGAGGAACATATCATGGATCTCGTCCTCGGCAGAGCCTGATTCCGAAAAGGCACACGTCCGGCTCCTTGTCCCACACGGAAGGTGGCAGCCCTGAAAGCTGTTGCTGGTCTTCAGCGTCCCCCTGCAGCCTATTCACAGGCACAACAGGATTCAGGACCCGGGCATGCCCAGAGGAGGAACATCTCATGGCTCTCGTCCTCGGCAGAGCCTGATTCCGAAAAGGCACACGTCCGGCTCCTTGTCCCACACGGAAGGTGGCAGCCCTGAAAGCTGTTGCTGGTCTTCACCGTCCCCCTGCAGCCTATTCACAGGCACAACAGGATTCAGGACCCGGGCATGCCCCGAGGAGGAACATCTCATGGCTCTCGTCCTCGGCAGAGCCTGATTCCGAAAAGGCACACGTCCGGCTCCTTGTCCCACACGGAAGGTGGCAGCCCTGAAAGCTGTTGCTGGTCTTCACCGTCCCCCTGCAGCCTATTCACAGGCTCAACAGGATCTGGGACCCGGGCATGCCCAGAGGAGGAACTTCTCATGGCTCTCGTCCTCGGCAGAGCCTGATTCCGAAAAGGCACACGTCCGGCTCCTTGTCCCACACGGAAGATGGCAGCCCTGAAAGCTGTTGCTGGTCTTCACCGTCCCCCTGCAGCCTATTCACAGGCACAACAGGATCTGGGACCCGGGCATGCCCGGAGGAGTAACATCTCATGGCTCTCGTCCTCGGCAGAGCCTGATTCCGAAAAGGCACACGTCCGGCTCCTTGTCCCACACGGAAGGTGGCAGCCCTGAAAGCTGTTGCTGGTCTTCACCGTCCCCCTGCAGCCTATTCACAGATACAACAGGATCTGGGACCCGGGCTTGCCCAGAGGAGGAACATCTCATGGCTCTCATCCTCGGCAGAGCCTGATTCCGAAAAGGCACACGTCCGGCTCCTTGTCCCACACGGAAGGTGGCAGCCCTGAAAGCTGTTGCTGGTCTTCACCGTCCCCCTGCAGCCTATTCACAGGCACAACAGGATTCTGGACCCGGGCATGCCCAGAGGAGGAACATCTCATGGATCTCGTCCTCGGCAGAGCCTGATTCCGAAAAGGCACACGTCCGGCTCCTTGTCCCACACGGAAGGTGCCAGCCCTGAAAGCTGTTGCTGGTCTTCACCGTCCCCCTGCAGCCTATTCACAGGCACAGCAGGATCTGGGACCCGGGCTTGCTGAGAGGAGGAACATCTCATGGCTCTCGTCCACGGCAGAGCCTGATTCCGAAAAGCCACACGTCCGGCTCCTTGTCCCACACGGAAGGTGGCAGCCCTGAAAGCTGTTGCTGGTCTTCACCGTCCCCCTGCAGCCTATTCACAGGCACAACAGGATTCAGGACCCGGGCATGCCCCGAGGAGGAACATCTCATGGCTCTCGTCCTCGGCAGAGCCTGATTCCGAAAAGGCACACGTCCGGCTCCTTGTCCCACACGGAAGGTGGCAGCCCTGAAAGCTGTTGCTGGTCTTCACCGTCCCCCTGCAGCCTATTCACAGGTACAACAGGATCTGGGACCCGGGCTTGCTGAGAGGAGGAACATCTCATGGCTCTCGTCCTCGGCAGAGCCTGATTCCGAAAAGGCACACGTCCGGCTCCTTGTCCCACACGGACGGTGGCAGCCCTGAAAGCTGTTGCTGGTCTTCACCGTCCCCCTGCAGCCTATTCACAGATACAACAGGATCTGGGACCCGGGCTTGCCCAGAGGAGGAACATCTCATGGCTCTCGTCCTCGGTAGAGCCTGATTACGAAAAGGCACACGTCCGGCTCCTTGTCCCACACGGAAGGTGGCAGCCCTGAAAGCTGTTGCTGGTCTTCACCGTCCCCCTGCAGCCTATTCACAGGCACAACAGGATTCGGGACCTGGGCATGCCCAGAGGAGGAATATCTCATGGATCTCTTCCTCGGCAGAGCCTGATTCCGAAAAGGCACACGTCCGGCTCCTTGTCCCACACGGAAGGTGGCAGCCCTGAAAGCTGTTGCTGGTCTTCACCGTCCCCCTGCAGCCTATTCACAGGCACAACAGGATTCAGGACCCGGGCATGCCCAGAGGAGGAACATCTCATGGCTCTCGTCCTCGGCAGAGCCTGATTCCGGAAAGGCAAACGTCCGGCTCCTTGTCCCACACGGAAGGTGGCAGCCCTGAAAGCTGTTGCTGGTCTTCACCGTCCCCCTGCAGCCTATTCACAGGCACAACAGGATCTGGGACCCGGGCTTGCCCAGAGGAGGAACATCTCATGGCTCTCGTCCTCGGCAGAGCCTGATTCCGAAAAGGCACACGTCCGGCTCCTTGTCCCACAGGGAAGGTGGCAGCCCTGAAAGCTGTTGCTGGTCTTCACCGTCCCCCTGCAGCCTATTCACAGGCACAACAGGATCTGGGACCCGGGCATGCCCGGAGGAGTAACATCTCATGGCTCTCGTCCTCGGCAGAGTCTGATTCCTGAAAGGCACATGTCCGGCTCCGTGTCCCACACGGAAGGTGGCAGCCCTGAAAGCTGTTGCTGGTCTTCACCGTCCCCCTGCAGCCTATTCAGAGGCACAACAGGATGCCGGACCCGGGCATGCCCAGAGGAGGAACATCTCATGGCTCTCGTCCTCGGCAGAGCCTGATTCCGAAAAGGCACACGTCCGGCTCCTTGTCCCACACAGAAGGTGGCAGCCCTGAAAGCTGTTGCTGGTCTTCACTGTCCCCCTGCAGCCTATTCACAGGCACAACAGGATCTGGGACCCGGGCTTGCCCCGAGGAGGAACATCTCATGGCTCTCATCCTCGGCAGAGCCTGATTCCGAAAAGGCACACGTCCGGCTCCTTGTCCCACACGGAAGGTGGCAGCCCTGAAAGCTGTTGCTGGTCTTCACCGTCCCCCTGCAGCCTATTCACAGGCACAACAGGATTCGGGACCTGGGCATGCCCAGAGGAGGAACATCTCATGGATCTCGTCCTCGGCAGAGCCTGATTCCGAAAAGGCACACGTCCGGCTCCTTGTCCCACACGGAAGGTGGCAGCCCTGAAAGCTGTTGCTGGTCTTCACCGTCCCCCTGCAGCCTATTCACAGGTACAACAGGATCTGGGACCCGGGCTTGCTGAGAGGAGGAACATCTCATGGCTCTCGTCCTCGGCAGAGCCTGATTCCGGAAAGGCAAACGTCCGGCTCCTTGTCCCACACGGAAGGTGGCAGCCCTGAAAGCTGTTGCTGGTCTTCACCGTCCCCCTGCAGCCTATTCACAGGCACAACAGGATCTGGGACCCGGGCTTGCCCAGAGGAGGAACATCTCATGGCTCTCGTCCTCGGCAGAGCCTGATTCCGAAAAGGCACACGTCCGGCTCCTTGTCCCACACGGAAGGTGGCAGCCCTGAAAGCTGTTGCTGGTCTTCACCGTCCCCCTGAAGCCTATTCACAGGCACAACAGGATCTGGGACCCGGGCATGCCCGGAGGAGTAACATCTCATGGCTCTCGTCCTCGGCAGAGTCTGATTCCTGAAAGGCACACGTCCGGCTCCGTGTCCCACACGGAAGGTGGCAGCCGTGAAAGCTGTTGCTGGTCTTCACCGTCCCCCTGCAGCCTATTCAGAGGCACAACAGGATTCAGGACCCGGGCATGCCCAGAGGAGGAACATCTCATGGCTCTCGTCCTCGGCAGAGCCTGATTCCGAAAAGGCACACGTCCGGCTCCTTGTCCCACACAGAAGGTGGCAGCCCTGAAAGCTGTTGCTGGTCTTCACCGTCCCCCTGCAGCCTATTCACAGGCACAACAGGATCTGGGACCCGGGCTTGCTGAGAGGAGGAACATCTCATGGCTCTCATCCTCGGCAGAGCCTGATTCCGAAAAGGCACACGTCCGGCTCCTTGTCCCACACGGAAGGTGGCAGCCCTGAAAGCTGTTGCTGGTCTTCACCGTCCCCCTGCAGCCTATTCACAGGCACAACAGGATTCAGGATCCGGGCATGCCCAGAGGAGGAACATCTCATGGATCTCGTCCTCGGCAGAGCCTGATTCCGAAAAGGCACACGTCCGGCTCCTTGTCCCACACGGAAGGTGGCAGCCCTGAAAGCTGTTGCTGGTCTTCACCGTCCCCCTGCAGCCTATTCACAGGCACAACAGGATCTGGGACCCGGGCATGCCCGGAGGAGGAACATCTCATGGCTCTCGTCCTCGGCAGAGCCTGATTCCGAAAAGGCACACGTCCGGCTCCTTGTCCCACACGGAAGGTGGCAGCCCTGAAAGCTGTTGCTGGTCTTCACCGTCCCCCTGCAGCCTATTCACAGATACAACAGGATCTGGGACCCGGGCTTGCCCAGAGGAGGAACATCTCATGGATCTCGTCCTCGGCAGAGCCTGATTCCGAAAAGGCACACGTCCGGCTCCTTGTCCCACACGGAATGTGGCAGCCCTGAAAGCTGTTGCTGGTCTTCACCGTCCCCCTGCAGCCTATTCACAGGCACAACAGGATCTGGGACCCGGGCTTGCCCAGAGGAGGAACATCTCATGGCTCTCGTCCTCGGCAGAGCCTGATTCCGAAAAGGCACACGTCCGGCTCCTTGTCCCACACGGAAGGTGGCAGCCCTGAAAGCTGTTGCTGGTCTTCACCGTCCCCCTGCAGCCTATTCACAGGTACAACAGGATATGGGACCCGGGCTTGCTGAGAGGAGGAACATCTCATGGCTCTCGTCCTCGGCAGAGCCTGATTCCGAAAAGGCACACGTCCGGCTCCTTGTCCCACACGGAAGGTGGCAGCCCTGAAAGCTGTTGCTGGTCTTCACCGTCCCCCTGCAGCCTATTCACAGATACAAAAGGATCTGGGACCCGGGCTTGCCCAGAGGAGGAACATCTCATGGCTCTCGTCCTCGGTAGAGCCTGATTCCGAAAAGGCACACGTCCGGCTCCTTGTCCCACACGGAAGGTGGCAGCCCTGAAAGATGTTGCTGGTCTTCACCATCCCCCTGCAGCCTATTCACAGGCACAACAGGATCTGGGACCCGAGCATGCCCAGAGGAGGAACTTCTCATGGATCTCGTCCTCGGCAGAGCCTGATTCCGAAAAGGCACACGTCCGGCTCCTTGTCCCACACGGAAGGTGGCAGCCCTGAAAGCTGTTGCTGGTCTTCACCGTCCCCCTGCAGCCTATTCACAGGCACAACAGGATTCGAGACCTGGGCATGCCCAGAGGAGGAACATCTCATGGCTCTCGTCCTCGGCAGAGCCTGATTCCGAAAAGGCACACGTCCGGCTCCTTGTCCCACACGGAAGGTGGCAGCCCTGAAAGCTGTTGCTGGTCTTCACCGTCCCCCTGCAGCCTATTCACAGGTACAACAGGATCTGGGACCCGGGCTTGCTGAGAGGAGGAACATCTCATGGCTCTCGTCCTCGGCAGAGCCTGATTCCGAAAAGGCAAACGTCCGGCTCCTTGTCCCACACGGAAGATGGCATCCCTGAAAGCTGTTGCTGGTCTTCACCGTCCCCCTGCAGCCTATTCACAGGCACAACAGGATCTGGGACCCGGGCTTGCTGAGAGGAGGAACATCTCATGGCTCTCGTCCTCGGCAGAGCCTGATTCCGAAAAGGCACACGTCCGGCTCCTTGTCCCACACGGAAGGTGGCAGCCCTGAAAGCTGTTGCTGGTCTTCACCGTCCCCCTGCAGCCTATTCACAGGCACAACAGGATCTGGGACCCGGGCTTGCCCAGAGGAGGAACATCTCATGGCTCTCGTCCTCGGCAGAGCCTGATTCCGAAAAGGCACACGTCCGGCTCCTTGTCCCACACGGAAGGTGGCAGCCCTGAAAGCTGTTGCTGGTCTTCACCGTCCCCCTGCAGCCTATTCACAGGCAAAACAGGATCTGGGACCAGGGCATGCCCAGAGGAGGAACTTCTCATGGATCTCGTCCTCGGCAGAGCCTGATTCCGAAAAGGCACACGTCCGGCTCCTTGTCCCACAAGGAAGGTGGCAGCCCTGAAAGATGTTGCTGGTCTTCACCGTCCCCCTGCAGCCTATTCACAGGCACAACAGGATTCAGGACCCGGGCATGCCAAGAGGAGGAACATTTCATGGATCTCGTCCTCGGCAGAGCCTGATTCCGAAAAGGCACACGTCCGGCTCCTTGTCCCACACGGAAGGTGGCAGCCCTGAAAGCTGTTGCTGGTCTTCAGCGTCCCCGTGCAGCCTATTCACAGGCACAACAGGATTCAGGACCCGGGCATGCCCAGAGGAGGAACATCTCATGGATCTCGTCCTCGGCAGAGCCTGATTCCGAAAAGGCACACGTCCGGCTCCTTGTCCCACACGGAAGGTGGCAGCCCTGAAAGCTGTTGCTGGTCTTCACCGTCCCCCTGCAGCCTATTCACAGGCACAACAGGATCTGGGACCCGGGCATGCCCAGAGGAGGAACTTCTCATGGCTCTCGTCCTCGGCAGAGCCTGATTCCGAAAAGGCACACGTCCGGCTCCTTGTCCCACACGGAAGGTGGCAGCCCTGAAAGCTGTTGCTGGTCTTCACCGTCCCCCTGCAGCCTATTCACAGGTACAACAGGATCTGGGACCCGGGCTTGCTGAGAGGAGGAACATCTCATGGCTCTCGTCCTCGGCAGAGCCTGATTCCGAAAAGGCACACGTCCGGATCCTTGTCCCACACGGAAGGTGGCAGCCCTGAAAGCTGTTGCTGGTCTTCACCGTCCCCCTGCAGCCTATTCACAGGCACAACAGGATCTGGGACCCGAGCATGCCCAGAGGAGGAACATATCATGGATCTCGTCCTCGGCAGAGCCTGATTCCGAAAAGGCACACGTCCGGCTCCTTGTCCCACACGGAAGGTGGCAGCCCTGAAAGCTGTTGCTGGTCTTCAGCGTCCCCCTGCAGCCTATTCACAGGCACAACAGGATTCAGGACCCGGGCATGCCCAGAGGAGGAACATCTCATGGCTCTCGTCCTCGGCAGAGCCTGATTCCGAAAAGGCACACGTCCGGCTCCTTGTCCCACACGGAAGGTGGCAGCCCTGAAAGCTGTTGCTGGTCTTCACCGTCCCCCTGCAGCCTATTCACAGGCACAACAGGATTCAGGACCCGGGCATGCCCCGAGGAGGAACATCTCATGGCTCTCGTCCTCGGCAGAGCCTGATTCCGAAAAGGCACACGTCCGGCTCCTTGTCCCACACGGAAGGTGGCAGCCCTGAAAGCTGTTGCTGGTCTTCACCGTCCCCCTGCAGCCTATTCACAGGCTCAACAGGATCTGGGACCCGGGCATGCCCAGAGGAGGAACTTCTCATGGCTCTCGTCCTCGGCAGAGCCTGATTCCGAAAAGGCACACGTCCGGCTCCTTGTCCCACACGGAAGATGGCAGCCCTGAAAGCTGTTGCTGGTCTTCACCGTCCCCCTGCAGCCTATTCACAGGCACAACAGGATCTGGGACCCGGGCATGCCCGGAGGAGTAACATCTCATGGCTCTCGTCCTCGGCAGAGCCTGATTCCGAAAAGGCACACGTCCGGCTCCTTGTCCCACACGGAAGGTGGCAGCCCTGAAAGCTGTTGCTGGTCTTCACCGTCCCCCTGCAGCCTATTCACAGATACAACAGGATCTGGGACCCGGGCTTGCCCAGAGGAGGAACATCTCATGGCTCTCATCCTCGGCAGAGCCTGATTCCGAAAAGGCACACGTCCGGCTCCTTGTCCCACACGGAAGGTGGCAGCCCTGAAAGCTGTTGCTGGTCTTCACCGTCCCCCTGCAGCCTATTCACAGGCACAACAGGATTCAGGACCCGGGCATGCCCAGAGGAGGAACATCTCATGGCTCTCGTCCTCGGCAGAGCCTGATTCCGAAAAGGCACACGTCCGGCTCCTTGTCCCACACAGAAGGTGGCAGCCCTGAAAGCTGTTGCTGGTCTTCACCGTCCCCCTGCAGCCTATTCACAGGCACAACAGGATCTGGGACCCGGGCTTGCCCAGAGGAGGAACATCTCATGGCTCTCATCATCGGCAGAGCCTGATTCCGAAAAGGCACACGTCCGGCTCCTTGTCCCACACGGAAGGTGGCAGCCCTGAAAGCTGTTGCTGGTCTTCACCGTCCCCCTGCAGCCTATTCACAGGCACAACAGGATTCAGGACCCGGGCATGCCCAGAGGAGGAACATCTCATGGATCTCGTCCTCGGCAGAGCCTGATTCCGAAAATGCACACGTCTGGCTCCTTGTCCCACATGGAAGGTGGCAGCCCTGAAAGCTGTTGCTGGTCTTCACCGTCCCCCTGCAGCCTATTCACAGGCACAACAGGATCTGGGACCCGGGCTTGCCCAGAGGAGGAACATCTCATGGCTCTCGTCCTCGGCAGAGCCTGATTCCGAAAAGGCAAACGTCCGGCTCCTTGTCCCACACGGAAGGTGGCAGCCCTGAAAGCTGTTGCTGGTCTTCACCGTCCCCCTGCAGCCTATTCACAGGCACAACAGGATTCAGGACCCGGGCATGCCCCGAGGAGGAACATCTCATGGCTCTCGTCCTCGACAGAGCCTGATTCCGAAAAGGCACACGTCCGGCTCCTTGTCCCACACGGAAGGTGGCAGCCCTGAAAGCTGTTGCTGGTCTTCACCGTCCCCCTGCAGCCTATTCACAGGCTCAACAGGATCTGGGACCCGGGCTTGCCCAGAGGAGGAACATCTCATGGCTCTCGTCCTCGGCAGAGCCTGATTCCGAAAAGGCACACGTCCGGCTCCTTGTCCCACACGGACGGTGGCAGCCCTGAAAGCTGTTGCTGGTCTTCACCGTCCCCCTGCAGCCTATTCACAGATACAACAGGATCTGGGACCCGGGCTTGCCCAGAGGAGGAACATCTCATGGCTCTCGTCCTCGGTAGAGCCTGATTCCGAAAAGGCACACGTCCGGCTCCTTGTCCCACACGGAAGGTGGCAGCCCTGAAAGATGTTGCTGGTCTTCACCGTCCCCCTGCAGCCTATTCACAGGCACAACAGGATCTGGGACCCGGGCTTGCCCAGAGGAGGAACATCTC
Source organism: Astur gentilis (assembly GCF_929443795.1). Taxonomy (NCBI): domain Eukaryota; kingdom Metazoa; phylum Chordata; class Aves; order Accipitriformes; family Accipitridae; genus Astur; species Astur gentilis. The sequence continues at coordinate 603,965 of NW_026060877.1, read as the reverse complement.
ATGGATCTCGTCCTCGGCAGAGCCTGATTCCGAAAAGGCACACGTCCGGCTCCTTGTCCCACACGGAAGGTGGCAGCCCTGAAAGCTGTTGCTGGTCTTCACCGTCCCCCTGCAGCCTATTCACAGGCACAACAGGATTCAGGACCCGGGCATGCCCCGAGGAGGAACATCTCATGGCTCTCGTCCTCGGCAGAGCCTGATTCCGAAAAGGCACACGTCCGGCTCCTTGTCCCACACGGAAGGTGGCAGCCCTGAAAGCTGTTGCTGGTCTTCACCGTCCCCCTGCAGCCTATTCACAGGCTCAACAGGATCTGGGACCCGGGCATGCCCAGAGGAGGAACTTCTCATGGCTCTCGTCCTCGGCAGAGCCTGATTCCGAAAAGGCACACGTCCGGCTCCTTGTCCCACACGGAAGGTGGCAGCCCTGAAAGCTGTTGCTGGTCTTCACCGTCCCCCTGCAGCCTATTCACAGGTACAACAGGATATGGGACCCGGGCTTGCTGAGAGGAGGAACATCTCATGGCTCTCGTCCTCGGCAGAGCCTGATTCCGAAAAGGCACACGTCCGGCTCCTTGTCCCACACGGAAGGTGGCAGCCCTGAAAGCTGTTGCTGGTCTTCACCGTCCCCCTGCAGCCTATTCACAGGCACAACAGGATCTGGGACCCGAGCATGCCCAGAGGAGGAACATATCATGGATCTCGTCCTCGGCAGAGCCTGATTCCGAAAAGGCACACGTCCGGCTCCTTGTCCCACACGGAAGGTGGCAGCCCTGAAAGCTGTTGCTGGTCTTCAGCGTCCCCCTGCAGCCTATTCACAGGCACAACAGGATTCAGGACCCGGGCATGCCCAGAGGAGGAACATCTCATGGCTCTCGTCCTCGGCAGAGCCTGATTCCGAAAAGGCACACGTCCGGCTCCTTGTCCCACACGGAAGGTGGCAGCCCTGAAAGCTGTTGCTGGTCTTCACCGTCCCCCTGCAGCCTATTCACAGGCACAACAGGATTCAGGACCCGGGCATGCCCCGAGGAGGAACATCTCATGGCTCTCGTCCTCGGCAGAGCCTGATTCCGAAAAGGCACACGTCCGGCTCCTTGTCCCACACGGAAGGTGGCAGCCCTGAAAGCTGTTGCTGGTCTTCACCGTCCCCCTGCAGCCTATTCACAGGCTCAACAGGATCTGGGACCCGGGCATGCCCAGAGGAGGAACTTCTCATGGCTCTCGTCCTCGGCAGAGCCTGATTCCGAAAAGGCACACGTCCGGCTCCTTGTCCCACACGGAAGATGGCAGCCCTGAAAGCTGTTGCTGGTCTTCACCGTCCCCCTGCAGCCTATTCACAGGCACAACAGGATCTGGGACCCGGGCATGCCCAGAGGAGGAACATCTCATGGCTCTCGTCCTCGGCAGAGCCTGATTCCGAAAAGGCACACGTCCGGCTCCTTGTCCCACACGGAAGGTGGCAGCCCTGAAAGCTGTTGCTGGTCTTCACCGTCCCCCTGCAGCCTATTCACAGGCACAACAGGATCTGGGACCCGGGCATGCCCCGAGGAGGAACATCTCATGGCTCTCATCCTCGGCAGAGCCTGATTCCGAAAAGGCACACGTCCGGCTCCTTGTCCCACACGGAAGGTGGCAGCCCTGAAAGCTGTTGCTGGTCTTCACCGTCCCCCTGCAGCCTATTCACAGGCACAACAGGATCTGGGACCCGGGCATGCCCAGAGGAGGAACATCTCATGGCTCTCGTCCTCGGCAGAGCCTGATTCCGAAAAGGCACACGTCCGGCTCCTTGTCCCACACGGAAGGTGGCAGCCCTGAAAGCTGTTGCTGGTCTTCACCGTCCCCCTGCAGCCTATTCACAGGCACAACAGGATCTGGGACCCGGGCTTGCCCGGAGGAGGAACATCTCATGGCTCTCATCCTCGGCAGAGCCTGATTCCGAAAAGGCACACGTCCGGCTCCTTGTCCCACACGGAAGGTGGCAGCCCTGAAAGCTGTTGCTGGTCTTCACCGTCCCCCTGCAGCCTATTCACAGATACAACAGGATCTGGGACCCGGGCTTGCCCAGAGGAGGAACATCTCATGGCTCTCATCCTCGGCAGAGCCTGATTCCGAAAAGGCACACGTCTGGCTCCTTGTCCCACACGGAAGGTGGCAGCCCTGAAAGCTGTTGCTGGTCTTCACCGTCCCCCTGCAGCCTATTCACAGGCACAACAGGATCTGGGACCCGGGCATGCCCAGAGGAGGAACATCTCATGGCTCTCGTCCTCGGCAGAGCCTGATTCCGAAAAGGCACACGTCCGGCTCCTTGTCCCACACGGAAGGTGGCAGCCCTGAAAGCTGTTGCTGGTCTTCACCGTCCCCCTGCAGCCTATTCACAGGCACAACAGGATCTGGGACCCGGGCTTGCCCAGAGGAGGAACATCTCATGGCTCTCATCATCGGCAGAGCCTGATTCCGAAAAGGCACACGTCCGGCTCCTTGTCCCACACGGAAGGTGGCAGCCCTGAAAGCTGTTGCTGGTCTTCACCGTCCCCCTGCAGCCTATTCACAGGCACAACAGGATTCAGGACCCGGGCATGCCCAGAGGAGGAACATCTCATGGATCTCGTCCTCGGCAGAGCCTGATTCCGAAAATGCACACGTCTGGCTCCTTGTCCCACACGGAAGGTGGCAGCCCTGAAAGCTGTTGCTGGTCTTCACCGTCCCCCTGCAGCCTATTCACAGGCACAACAGGATCTGGGACCCGGGCTTGCCCAGAGGAGGAACATCTCATGGCTCTCGTCCTCGGCAGAGCCTGATTCCGAAAAGGCAAACGTCCGGCTCCTTGTCCCACACGGAAGGTGGCAGCCCTGAAAGCTGTTGCTGGTCTTCACCGTCCCCCTGCAGCCTATTCACAGGCACAACAGGATTCAGGACCCGGGCATGCCCCGAGGAGGAACATCTCATGGCTCTCGTCCTCGACAGAGCCTGATTCCGAAAAGGCACACGTCCGGCTCCTTGTCCCACACGGAAGGTGGCAGCCCTGAAAGCTGTTGCTGGTCTTCACCGTCCCCCTGCAGCCTATTCACAGGCACAACAGGATCTGGGACCTGGGCATGCCCGGAGGAGGAACATCTCATGGCTCTCGTCCTCGGCAGAGCCTGATTCCGAAAAGGCACACGTCCGGCTCCTTGTCCCACACGGAAGGTGGCAGCCCTGAAAGCTGTTGCTGGTCTTCACCGTCCCCCTGCAGCCTATTCACAGGCTCAACAGGATCTGGGACCCGGGCTTGCCCTGAGGAGGAACATCTCATGGCTCTCGTCCTCGGCAGAGCCTGATTCCGAAAAGGCACACGTCCGGCTCCTTGTCCCACACGGACGGTGGCAGCCCTGAAAGCTGTTGCTGGTCTTCACCGTCCCCCTGCAGCCTATTCACAGATACAACAGGATCTGGGACCCGGGCTTGCCCAGAGGAGGAACATCTCATGGCTCTCGTCCTCGGTAGAGCCTGATTCCGAAAAGGCACACGTCCGGCTCCTTGTCCCACACGGAAGGTGGCAGCCCTGAAAGATGTTGCTGGTCTTCACCGTCCCCCTGCAGCCTATTCACAGGCACAACAGGATCTGGGACCCGGGCTTGCCCAGAGGAGGAACATCTCATGGATCTCGTCCTCGGCAGAGCCTGATTCCGAAAAGGCACACGTCCGGCTCCTTGTCCCACACGGAAGGTGGCAGCCCTGAAAGCTGTTGCTGGTCTTCACCGTCCCCCTGCAGCCTATTCACAGGCACAACAGGATTCAGGACCCGGGCATGCCCCGAGGAGGAACACCTCATGGCTCTCGTCCTCGGCAGAGCCTGATTCCGAAAAGGCACACGTCCGGCTCCTTGTCCCACACGGAAGGTGGCAGCCCTGAAAGCTGTTGCTGGTCTTCACCGTCCCCCTGCAGCCTATTCACAGGCTCAACAGGATCTGGGACCCGGGCATGCCCAG